>NC_139699.1:11815148-12112648 GCF_964188405.1 Protomyctophum parallelum
GCTCGCACACACGCACGCACGCACACACGCGCACACACACACACACGCACGCACACACACACACACACACAAACACACACACACACAGTATTGCCTCATAAAGCAAGGATTCATTCAGTAAAGGAATAGCTTATAGAGCAGTGGTTCCCAAACCTTTTCATGTCAAGGACCCCCAAATCGACACCAATTAGCCCACGGACCCCCGTTTGAAAACATATGCCAGGGAGGGACGCCCGTGGTTCTCAAAGATTCTCAATCCGTGTGTATTTTCAAGGACCACCAGGTTGACATGCATTAGTCTACGGACCAACATTTAATGGCATTTGTATCTCCGACTGGGACCACCAAAACATATTGTAAGATAACTGTTAATTTAACTCTCAGAGTTACAGACCCATAAGGGTCCATTTGGTTAGGCTAACCTTATCATTTAGCTGGGTCACTATTAAGAGGAACATCAAATATTTGCACTAAATGAATTGCTATGCCAAACATGTGTCTTGTTATGGAACAGCCCAGAGAAGGCACAGTAAATAATTTACATGCAAACAATACTGGGTGATAAAAATTTATGTTCTTTTATGATGAATTCCTGTTCTGTTCTTTGGCTATATAGAAGTGGCTATTTGTACGTCTCTAAATGTTTCAGCATGGCATCTATTGACCTTTTTCTTACAGCCCATAGTGCATTGCGTTTGTGTGTGCATAAGTTCCTCTTTCTCTTGATGTGTTGCCAGTTTTGCAAGAGAAACACCATCTCCATCATGGCCCATAGCACTTACCCTACCCCCTTAGATAGCATTTCTGTAGACTTAGATAGCATTTGATACAGACTTATAGCATGTTATGTAGACAGCACTATAATTGCATTGTATGTAGTCATAGCACGCCAAAGTACATATGTATAGCATAGTAGTATATATGTATAGTTTAGTTTCATTATATAGATATTCCACTGTTACTTTCTTAGCTTACGCATGTTTCATGATAAATGCTTTTATGTGATGTATTGCTTAATGTAAGTCGCTCTGGATTAAGAGCGTCTGCTAAATGCCTAAATTGTAAACAAATGGCCAGGTGACCCCAGGTCTATGAAAACCAGCACAAATGAAAATAGCTGATCTACAAGACACATTGTGAGCTTGTACATTTAAAAAAACATTGAGAATACAATAATTTTCTTAACATAAAAAAGGCACAAAATATGTTCAGATGGATGTCTGTGGACAATTACATATTAATCTGGGGTTCCTTGATGTGAAGAAATGTGGAAGCAAGCCCAAATACGGTAAGCAACTACTACATATACCCTTTAGAATCAAGCCCAAAAAAACATCAACCAGCAACTACCATGAATAATTTATTTGCAAATGACTTTACAGAAAAAAACAAGTCAAAGTTTGCATATAATAAGCCTGAAGGAAGCAAAGCACACACACAAGGAGCCCCATGAGTACCTTGGCGGGGAAAAACGTGGATAGGGCCAGCTATTTAAAGAGTGTTGACACAATATGAATAAAAACTGTGGTGTATGCAGGAAACTTAACTCAGAGCTGTGCTGTTATCAACATAATTACACTCTGCTGAGACAAACCCAACTTATAGGCTCTTCATCATGTATTGTTTTGTTTTGTGAACTACCTGTTATGGATTATCCATATACATATCTGTATGTATCTGTTTGATTGATTGATTGATTGAAATATTTATTAACAGTTTGCAGAATTACAGTACAACTCAAGCACAACTCAATACAAAGACTATTAACTGTGAGTGGACGACCCCAATAAAGCATTACACTTGTTGTTTACAAGAGGGTCCACCTTGTTCAATTCATCAAAACATTTAGAGACGTACGTAGAGACGTCTTGACGTGTATAGAGGGTATGCGCATGACATCATCATCAAACCCGGAGGTTATGCAGGAACGCCTACTGAGTGGCAAAAAACTACTTTCTGGCCTTGACAGCCCAAACATCCAAACAGATCAGTCTGATTGCAAATCTGATTGCATTAACAGTTTGACTGTTTTTTACGATTAACCCGCATTTTAATCAACCCCCCTTCACTGCCGAGATTGTTGTATTACCTTTAGAGCATACGCTGAATTATTTGGGCTTTTAATCCGCGAAAATCCATCAAAAAAAGCTCCCGTGGTTTGTTATGATCTGTGTGTAGCATCCACCATCTTGGTGCACGCGGAAGACGCACACAAGATTGGTTTCAATGAGGCGTTGCACCCAATGCATTTCCATTGGCCTCAATTTCCCAGAAGCCCTAGCAGCCCACAGCATGTGACGATTTCCGGTTTTGTCATCTCAGCGAAGGCATCCAGTCTCATACTCCGCTACGAAGACGGATTTTCTTTTGATTCATTACATTACGGCGGATTAAACACATAAAACAAAAGGCGGGTATGTCCGATACGGCAGCGACATTAACCTGGAGTAATCCATTCAAGGCACGGAAACTGTTAAACAACATTAAACAATGTTAAACTCACTTTACCACTCACTTTGCCACTCGATTTGCCACTCGATGTGACATTCACTTTAAGCATGTGCATACTCTCTATACTGTAGTTTAGTATATCACTTAAATTACAATAAAATAATATAGGCACACATTAATTATCTCAAGTATGCAGAGGTTCATAAATCATGTATCTTAGACATCGCATATAAAGAGGTGTGTTCACAACATTGTGTCCATCTTAATTAAGAACATCAGTCCTACAGTGTGGAGAAAAAGAATGCTTGGAATATAATCTTCTGCTTCGGCAGCTCGACTGCCCTGCACGTCCATACATGTCTGTCAAAGATCAGTGTTTTACACCTCCAGGGAATCATTTGACTAGGAACTGTATTTAACTGTATTTCAACCTGGTGAACTGGTTGAAATACTGGTGCTTTCATCAGTATTTAATAATAATAATAATAATACATTTTAATACATAAGGCGCCTTTCAGGGCACTCAAGGTCGCCGTACAGGTTAAAACACAGTACAAGAACACAGTTAAAAAGCAGAACAAAACTAGGGCACAGCTTGCAGCAGAAGACACAGAGGTCACACAGAGTCGTAGGCCTGCCTAAACAGGTGGGTTTTGAGGTGAGTTTGAAATATGGTGATAGAGTCCATGTTTCACAATTTATCCTGCCTTTATTTTTCTATTGACTTACCGTTTGCCTTATTTTTGTCATTAAAATGTAAAAGCATTTCTACTGTCTGGTGAATGTAGATTTCACCTGTCTTGAAAAGGCTTTACGTGTCGAATAAAATGTATCTCTTTTTATGTGACGTCTTTTTAATTCAATGTCTGACATTCAGGGTCTGGGAGCTCCCCTGGCCCCCTGCAGGCCAGGGCCTGCGCTACAACAGGGCCCGTTCAGGGATCTGACTCTGTTCAGAAAGTCCAAACAACCATTCAGTTTAAACAAAATTGGGGTTTTTATAACTTTCCAGTTCATAAGGATTATGTGCTTTCTTGCAAGGCCATGTGCTACAATTCTTTGTGCAGATGTACTCTGACTATAATTGAGTTGGATGCTGCATAATTATAATCTATGCCGCTATGGCTCAACATGGTGTTTATTTTAAAGTGTAGCTATAACTACATCCCAGAGGGCCTTTACAGTTGGACAACAAACGACTGGGATGCAAATGTGATGTTTCACTTCCTGAAAAGAGCCTCGCCTAGACCCTGGCTATACTGTAACCAATGGAGACCAACAATAGCCTTTGCTTGACTGTTATCAGTATCATAAAGTTTTACAGCATTTGAAGCCCTGAGGGTATAAAGTGCACACCGCCTCTGCTAATGCTACAAAACTGGCTTTTTTTTTTAAATCTCAGCAACAACAAGGACTTACAAGACACATACATCAATCTCAAGACTTAAAGCCCTAACACTAGGTAAACCTGTGTATGATATAGAGGCAACGCATAGCCTACCTGGGGGATGACATTGAGCACACATACCAACAGTATATTTATGGTTATGTATTATGATAGCACCTCCCCCTCTCTCTCTTTCACACTCCCACCTTTGTTATTCCACTCAGGTTACACTGTTCCATTTGCTGTGACAGCTCAGACTCAGTCAGCATGCTTACAACAGGTAAGAGACATCCAGAACATTATGTTTTTGTCACAGGAGAAAATTGAAAATGAGGCTACACAGTACAATGTACAATTTTGTGCACGCTTCTTTAATGGCTGTTGTGGGGGGGGTTTCTGTGTAATTTTGCAATAGTCCTGCTTGTACCTCCTGTTTCATCATGTATCTGTAACCAACTGTAACAAAAACTGCTTGTGTTATCCATGACTGATACTAAAGCACAATGCTACAATAAGTATACAGTACAGCAGAATTAACAAAACATTTAGATGTTTAGTGAGAATACTGTATAGCTCTACTTTGCAGTTTCTCAGTGTAACTCCTTGTGTTGTCTCTGTGGTTCAAAATGTTTAAGCAAAAGTCCTTTGAATAAGTGACAGAGTGTCAATGAGTAACCTGTCTCTTTCTTTCCTTTTGTTTGCCAACGTGCCTGTAGATGATGTCTATGCGTACGCTCTGTCCAAGACCCTTACAAAAGTCTCCTCGCCTGCAACCGTGGGACTCTTCTCTACATGTCAAAGCCGACTCAACATGATCCTCAGACATATCGAGGGTATGAGAGACTATCCATCTTTCAATCTTTCAAGCTTATCACCCTCTAAGTTCTTTTATCACCCTGCTCACCAAAGGAGTGTGTGTGGGGGTGTGTGTGTGTGTGTGTGTGTGTGTGTGTGTGTGTGTGTGTGTGTGTGTGTGTGCGTGCGTGCGTGCGTGCGTGCGGGCCTACGTATACAACGGTACTGTAATATGTAAATGTAACTGTATCTGCATTGTGTTGTGGAATAATGAAGTTCCGGACGACTTCTCTCTTTGTTGACAGTTTAATCTGGTAAATACACAGACGTATCTGGTCAGTTTCCGTCTGTGTAACACACCCAATCCTCAGCACGTCATGGGCATGTCTCATGTTAGACGGACTGACACCAATCAATAAACATACAATACAGATTCAAAGAAATAACAACACAATGTACCTGGTAAATACACAGACGTATCTGGTCAGTTTCTGTCTGTGTAACACACCCAATCCTCAGCACGTCTATAACAGAATTAACAGTGTGACCAAGAGCATGTTTTTATAAAGAGTTTACAGTTTAGTATGTCAAAATAATGAATTGAAAACATGTACAAAACATCACCAATTCATATTGGTACATTTAGCATGTTTAGAACAACTAATATTCATCACAGTATCACAGTAAACATACCAGCCTCTTGACTGCAAATTACTCAGAATAGCAGCTAAATATATTTCAAGGCCCTTATGTCACATATTCAATAAATGCCTAGAGTATGGGGTATGCCCCAAGATTTGGAAGGAAGCAAAGGTTATTCCACTGCCCAAGGATAAAAGAGCAGCATTTGCTGGTCCAAACAGTCGTCCGATAAGTCTTCTTCCAGTACTGAGTAAAATTCTAGAAAAGATTGTATATGATCAGATTCAAGACTATCTAGCAAGTAATGAGCTGATAACAAACTGCCAACATGCATACAGAGAAGGTCACTCCACAAGCACTGCTCTGGCACAAATGACTGATGATTGGCTAAAGAATATGGATGATAAGAGACTTGTGGGGACGGTACTGTTAGATTTCAGTGCTGCTTTTGATGTTATCGATCATGATTTGTTATTAGGAAAGCTTGAATGCTATGGTTTTGGCCCTGTTGCTTTGTCTTGGATGGGGAGCTACCTGTCAAAGAGAAAGCAGAGGGTATATTTCAACGGAAGCTTTTCTGACAGTAAGGAGCTGCAGTGCGGGGTTCCTCAGGGAAGCTCATTAGGGCCTCTCCTATTTTCGATATTTACTAATGACTTACCTTTGGTATTGAATAAATCTAATGTAGTAATGTACGCGGATGACTCGACAATGTACAGTACAGCATCTACAGTAGGTGAATTAAATGATATACTAAAGTATGAAATAAAAGAAGTAGCGGATTGGGTTGATGAGAATAAATTAGTATTGAACATTGCTAAAACCAAGTGCATGGTGTTTGGATCTAGACATAAGCTAGAGGGTGATCCTCAACTGAGCCTGTCACTTGCCGGGAAGCCAGTAGAACAGGTAACAGAGGCTAAATTACTTGGAGTGGTACTAGATCCTAAACTTAATTGGACTAAACAAATTGACAATATAGTAACTAAAATGGGAAGAAGTATTGCCGTAACCAGGAAATGTTCTAGCTACATAACACTAAACACTAGGAAAGCAGTAATTCAAGCTCTAGTGTTATCACAACTTGAGTATTGCCCAGTCATCTGGTCATCGGCTACAAAAACAGACATACATAAATTACAAATAGCTCAAAACAAAGCTGCCAGATTAGCTCTCCAGTGTTCCAACAGGACACACATTGCAGAAATGCACAGAAATCTATCATGGCTTACTGTTGAGAATAGATTACATTCACGTATTCTTACGTTTTTCAGAAATGTATTAATGGACAAAAAACCACAGTATTTCTTTGAACAGGTAGCACATGTAAGAGACGAACATAATCATATGACTAGACAAGCCAGTTCGGGTGTTTTGGTGGCACCTAAACCAAGAACAAATATTCTTAAATCTTCTATTATCTATAGAGCAGTAATAGGTTGGAATGCACTACCAAAGTGTATAACCAATACAAATACAAAATTCATATTTAAAATCAAGTTAAAAGAACACCTTATGTAAATCATACTGCAGTAACCCTGGGAAAAGAACAATTCAAATGTATAATTTGTTGAAAGTGATTTTTTTATTTTATTTTATTTTATTGCTATGTTTCTTTGTTTTTTATTTCTCCTATGTTCTTTTTTTGTTTTTGTTTTTTTTCTTTGTTTTTCTTATTTTATATTTTATTTTACTGTTTTATGTTGAGTTAGTGTTTGTAAACAATTGTAAGTATTGCCTATGTTAAATGTTTGTCTGTGTCGGACCCCAGGAAGACTAGCTTTTGTCAAGGCAAAAGCTAATGGGGATCCTTATAAACAATAAACAATAAACAATAAACATACAGACTCTTGTTGAAAATATAGTGTGCTGAGGAACACATCTTACCATGGGCATGTCTCATGTTAGACTGACACCACTCTAAACGTGGACACCAGTGTTATTCAATGAGGTGCCGCCCACTAACCAATAAGAAATGTCATTACTGATGGAGCAAGTGGAACCCACTAAACTCTGTTACATAAACATTATCACTCTCTCTCTAGTGTACATGGAGCAAGAAGCTTTGAGGACAGAGGAGCAATATAACGGAAGATCGAAACCTCGCTCTGCCAAGCTCTCCCTCTGTGGTCTCCTGGCTCTCATCGGCAGACTGCTCTTCTATAGGCCCGTTTGGACCGAGGAGAACCAGGGGCAGCAGAAGGTCAGGTTCATCTATGTGCATTTCAGCGCCTGGCACTTTGCGGGCAGCGACCTGCTGTGGGCCGGCCTGGTGATACGCCTGTTCGAGGCCATGAAGAACAGCTTTGGGAAACTTCCTCTGTTACTCTACCGGGTGGGCCAGCATGACGAAGAGGAGGAGATCAAGGAAAAGGTCGCTTATTTGCCCTTGTCTTAAATCTGTTGATTACAACTGTGTGAATTTATATTCAGTGTAACTTCATTTTCTTCTCTTCTCTTTATTATCATTTGTTTGGTTTATTATCAGATTGTGGAAGATGGCCTGAAAGAATGGAGGTCCAAGAAGTTCTGCTGCCTCCCTCTATGGCTCCTCTTCCTCGCCATCCTCCTGGTCGCCGTGGTCCTGGTTGTGCTTCTCGTGATGCTCGGCTTCCCCAAAGCAGAGGTCGAGACGGGTGGGTCTGATGATGAAGCATCCCCGCAAGCTCAGGTCAACGTAGTGGAAGGCCTGGCCATCGCTGCGTTGGGAGTCCCCGCTGCGGGTGTTCTGAGGTTCACCTTCCTGATGGGCAAGAGCCTGATCCTAGACAACAACCAGGTCAGGAGGGGCATGGACAACGAGAGGATCAGCAACCAGCTGGGCTTCATGAACGAGGTGAAGAAGGAGATGTGGTTGCTGTGCTGCTTCGTTCACTTCATGGAGGTGTTTGAGAGGAGGAGGATCCGCGTCGTGCTGAAGATCACTAACTTGGACCGCTGCTCCCCGAAGAAAATCGTGGGTGTCCTGGACGCCATCAACATCCTCCTCTCGGATGAAGACAGCCCCTTCATCTCCATGCTGGCGGTGAACCCAGAGGTTCTCATCCAGCAAGTGAACTTCGCAGACGGCTGCTTCAGTAAAGAGGACAGAGCAGCTGCGTTCTTAAATCGCATCGTTACTCTGTCCTTCACGGTGCCACCGCTCTGTGATATTTCGAGGCGCAAAGTGTTTTACAACCTCACCCGAGGCCATTCTGAAATGACTGGAGACATCCGGAGGAGGGGAAATAGACCGACGACTAGGGATACAACACACCCCTCCATAAATGAACATTCAATGGAGGAAGCATCGATGGAGTCAAACATCCCGTTGATAGATAAAGAACACATTAAACAAACCGCAGCTGCTTTGGAGCTGAGAGAGGATGAAGTGGAGAGGTTGATCAACTCTGCTTTCGAGAGCATCCTGGGCGGTCACAACAACAAACTGAACCACTATGTCTCGGATGACTCCATGTCCATGAGAAGGGTCATCAACTCCATCCGAGTGACCGCGGTGATCATGGAGTCCATGAAGGCAGAGCTTCCTCCTCCGGAGCATATCGCAGCCTGGGTGGTCCTGGCCAATCACTGGCCCTGTCGCCTCAGCTGGATATTACAGTGTGCAGAGGATTATGTCCAAAGAGCCGAACTCGATGCTGTGAACCTGCAGGCCCTCACGGACACGTCTAAGACACTGTGGCAGGTCTTCAGTGAGTCCAGAGCTGAACTCTATCTGATGAGGGAACAGATTGAGGACCTGCTGGATCAGGACGGAGATCCCGAGATGTTTGAGATGTTCCTCAGAGTGGACTTCCCGTTCACCATAAACGATCTGGAGACGTTTAAACTATCAACGGTCAACCTGGACCACTCGATAAGAAAGGAGTTGAGTCAGATCAGAGGGGCATCCCGGCTGAAGGATTGTGGCTTCATGAGGACCATAGCCCCTCTGCCAATCAACACTAGAATCAAGATGAGTGTGGAGGATGTCTGTGAAGAGGTAGGAGGCTTCTGCACTTAAACCTCTATTCATATGGGCTACATTGTTTGCAGCCACAATCTCATCATCTATGTTGAACTGAGCTGTACTGTACTCATGATGTACTGTACAAGCTCTCCTCCCTGGCCTCTGTGTGTGTGTGTGTGTGTGTGTGTGTTTTGTGTGTGTGTGTGTGTGTGTGTGTGTGTGTGTGTGTGTGTGTGTGTGTGTGTGTGTGTGTGTGTGTGGCTACAGTGACAACGGTGACACTTGGTGGTCAACAAACGCTATTTCCGTACTCAGACGGTACTCGGACACAGGGACAGACATACGGACACACATTGCTGTCTATAGGAGTGGCTAGCACCACTCAAAAATGATTAATTAGATTGAATTAGATACAGAATAAGTATGTCATACTGTCGTACTATAAATCACCACTGTCAAGATATCATCTCTCTCTCTCTCTCTCTCTCAATTCAATTCAATTCAAATATACTTTATTGGCATGACAAGCATTCTTATATTGCCAAAGCATTGCATACAGTGTATGAAACAAAATAATAAATTATACATAATCAGAATCAGAACAAATAATATAAACAAGACAAGGAAAAACATAAACACAATTACATTGGTCTATTAGTAGACTTATGGTGTTCACCCATTGTCCCTCATTTTGTGGCACTAGGCTGATACATATTTTGCTGCCAACCTGGACCATTCAGCTTTTTCACCTAATAAGTAGGGGATTGCCTGGATAGAGTCAAACTGTATCCTTGTTTTTGTTATTTCTGTGAATTTAGGGTAGTATTCTTCTCTAATATGTTCATATTTTTCACATGCAGTCAAGAAGTGGAGCTCTGTCTCCACCACTCCTTGACTACAGTGAGAACACAGCCTGTCCTCTCTGGGCAGCCAGGTTTGTCTATATCTGCCTTTCTCGATGGCCAGGCTGTGCTCGCTGAGTCTGTAAATTGTTAATGTTTTTCTGACTTTGTTATCAGTCACCGTGCTCAAATATTCTGCCACGGTGTATTGTCTATTTAGGGCCAGATAGCAATTTAGTTTACTTTGGGTTTTTGTTGTTTCAAGCCAATAGTTTTCGTATTTTTGTTTCTGTTGATTAATAATTTGGTTGGGTCGGATTTGTTGTGGAATGATGTCGCTGTCCTGAGGCTGGTTATTGTTGGCTGATGGTTTTTTAAGCGTCAGGACCAGCTGACTGAGGGGACTCTTTTCTATTTTCATCTCATGACTTTTGAGGGCTTTATAATGATAGGATTTGGGGTCACTCAGTTTGAGGTGTTTCCAAAATTTGATGGCTCTTTTTTCTCTCTCTCTCTCTCTCACACGGATTTTTTTTGCCTGTTTTGTCTTTGGTGTTGCAAATGGTGATGATGGATCATGAATCATGCACAACACATTTCAGAGCAATCTGGCAATAAAGTATAATCATCATTTCTGTCCCCATCTAGCTGAAGAAGCTCAATTTTCCAGAGAAATACACCGACATTGTGAAAAGCAATCACCTCGACGGCCTTGCGTTGGTGTTCGGAGATGCAGATGATCTCAAATTGCTCCTTCAAATGACCTTTGGCGAGTGGACCGCTTTCAGAATGCACTTCCTGGGCTTTCCCTCACGCCTCCAGCCACGGAGGAAGGATGTACAAGTGAGCTGGAAACAGAAGCTGAGAGCCACTCATCATCTATCTACTCAAGAGTCTGGTCACCAATTGAACGAGACTTTGAATGTGATGCATGGAAACCTTACAAATGTATGAACTCAAAACACAGCCATTTTTCCTTCACTAAGACATTGACTTACAGTATTGCCATTTAAAGCACCGATATGAGTTTTATTACTCTAAATATTTTTTGTGGTCCATGTACGTAATTGCGTGAAGTAATACCTAGTTCCTAAAATCTTCCACACAAAGGCAGCTGCATGCTAGTGTTGCTCAAATGTCGGCTTAATGAAGATCTACATGTTTATTGATTAAAAGTACATTTCTGATAATCAGGTCATTTTATCCAATAAATTTTTTTTAAAGGATTTGACTGAGACAATGCAGGAATAATTTAATTAATGGGGTTATATATGCCCATAGGATAGCAGCCTGTCTTATATGAATCTGCCAAACAGCTATAATAATGATAATAATCTTGTTTCATATTTGATCAACACTCCCTAGTGGACGTGCTGTGTTGCACTGGATGGATCTGGCATAATGTAATGGACTATTTTCTTTTCGATAAGGGATTTCCAAAGTGGTGTGTGTGCCCCTTGGGTGCTTGAGCTGTCACTAGGGTGTGTGAGAGGAATTTTTCACCAAGTAAAAAGATCGAAAATATTTCATTTCTAAACTTAAATTAGATGTTTTAATTTAAAACTTCAATACAGTGCTGTCGCCTCACAGCTAAAAGATCCTGGGTTCGATTCCCGCTGGGGACGGCGTGTTTCCTCCTCCGCGTCATCAGTGCCCATATCCGAGGCGGGGTTGGCGAAAGGGCCCCTCTGTGTGGAGTTTGCATGTTCTCCCCGTGTTCCCTAGGGTAGGTAACCTCAGAAAAACATGCAGTAATCCTGGTCTCTAAACTACCTCCCCTTGGCCAGCCAGGGCACCTGATGGAGGGGAAAGGAACTGGTCGGAATAACGTGTTCCTTCCACGTGCTACGTCCGGCCGGGGAAACTCTCCCGTCAGGTGAAAAGAAGCAGCTTGGCAGCTTGGACTCCTCATGCATAGAAGGGAGCATGAGGTCAGTCTGCTGCGCCCATGTTGTAGGACACTGGACACTGCCCTTGCATCCACAAATTGCCAGAGTTTGCAATTATGTAGTAGCCACCTCCGACTAATCCTACCTGATAGCAAATAGTCACAACTCACAGATGAGTTTTCCCAACCTGTATGTTTTTAATACAGAGAAGCAGGGTTCTGAGGCTATTGTTCAGACGGGCGGCGGTGGCTCAGGGGTAGAGTGCCTGGATGGTAACCGTAAGGTTGCCAGTTCGAACCCGGGCTCCCCCAGAGTTACTGTCGAAGTGTCCTTGAGCAAGACACTGAACCCCTAATTGCTCCCGATGTGCTAGTTGGTGCCTTGCATGGTTTCCGCTGCCATCGGTGTATGAATGTGTGTGTGAATGGGTGAATGTAATGCACAATCTCTGTAAAGCGCCTTGGATAAAGGCGCTATATAAATGCACCATTTACCATTTTATTTACTTGAAGCAAAAAAGATCCCTCAAGACGACAATACATGTAAGGTCACGTGATTGTTTAATAATGAATGTTAAGACTGCTTTTATATGTTCTTCCCATATTGATTAAGGCAAATGTAAGATATAACAGCATAACAGGTATGTGTATATCTGAAATATATGGCTATGCTAGAGAAATCTAATCAAACAAATTGATATTCAAGTTTTTTTTTGCAGATCGTTTTCCTGAATTCTATCGAGAGTTGGTTGTGAAGGCCTTCCCAATGCTCTCAATGGCACAGGGAAATCCCTGCTACTCTCTCAAAAGTGCCATTTTACATAATAGGCTGGAAGAGATTTCCCAGCACCTACTGAAAGCAAACTCATGACACACACACTGGGAAGTGTTAAGTCAGATTTTCAGGTACTCAGAATAGAACAGTATAATTCAGGTTAAACGCTGAACTTGCCCTTAAATACATATTTCATATAGGCTACTCAAGGCACAAGACATAAGCCGTTCAATATATTCTAAGCTAAATACAATCTCTTTAAAAAGAAAAGTCCACACTTCCTATGAAGCCCATGCCTACAGTGCATTAAACTTACTTATAATGAACTATAATCTGTATAAAACACTGTATAGTTGTAGTTATTGGTACTAATATATATAATAAACCCTAAATAGGTTTGTTTTTATAACTACGCTACATTTAAAATGTGTTAAGTCTAAGATTATAATGCATTATATGTTTAGACATGGGCTTCACAGGATGTGTTACCAACAAGTTTGCTGAATGCATAACATATCATATCATATATCATCATATATATCAGTATTTGAATTGTAAAAAAGAAAAGAAAATATACAACATACAAGAATACATTAAATCTGAATTAAGAGGCACATGCATGTCAAACAATCTTCAATGAGGCTACAGTGGAAGGAATATAGTACCCAATTGTTTGGCATTACTTAAGTTTTATCCTAAAGAACTTGACATTGTCATATCTGCCAACATGAAAATATAAGTCCTGACAGGTGACATAATTAAGACATTTTAGTAACGATACAATTTGACATGTTTGATTGTAAATATTGGGCCTTTCTAAGCCATTTCCACACAAGCGCCTTCAACTTTGGATCAGTAAAATGAACACTGTGGAATTTACTGTGTAGCGAATCGCCCAATTTGGGTAGACAGTGGGAGGTTATAGCCTACTTGCGTCCAACAGCTTCAGACAGTTTCTTTAGCCTTTTCTTCAGCTCCAGAGGAAACTTTTCATAGCATTTCTTACACACAGGCTTCATGTCAAATTCCACAAACTTGTTCCTGCAAACACAAAGAGATGGAAAAGTCAATATCAGCACCCACCCCTTCACCCTTGAACAGAATACCTTACAAACACAAGACAATACATGATCTCTAATCTTGGTTTCAAATCATTGTGTAATAAATCAGCCATGTCAGCAGAACTTGGATCACATTGCCCTCACACAAAACTAAACTATGGTCAACCTCTTAGTTTGCTCTTTTTTAACCCAGACCATATTAAAATCTTTATTCCAGTGTTGTTTTCGTCGACTAAAACTAAGACGAAAAATGTTCGTCGACTACCTTTTTCCACTGACGAAAACTAAATGGAAACTAAATGAAAACTAAGCTATGATGACTAAGACTAAATATATTGACAATTTCATCAACAAATAAAAACTAGACTATAATGTTAGGAGGGGACTAGTGGATAAGAGATCCAGTATAAAGCCCACCACACACCGGCTGCGTCCCCCGCGCGTCGCTGCGCGGCGGACACAGCCGCCTCCATTATTTTCAATGAACCTATCGCACACCGGCTGCGTCCGACGCGCACTGGCGTGCGGTCACGCCTCGCCTGCCGCGCCGATGCACCGCTGTTCTATTTTCCAGGCATTGCCGCGCGGCCTCCACCCGGCTATCCGTGGGCGTGGCAATGGAATATAGTCAACAAAACTCCCCAGCCGCGTGGTAGCGCGCCGCGTCCTGTTGGTGTTGCCGTGCGGCAATACTGTGCCGTGGCGCTACGCGCGGCGGTCGCAGACGGCGTGTGTCGGGCTTAAGTCATTTTACAATTAGTTGCATGCTGAAAATAGCAGATCTACAAGCTCTTGTAGATGATGAGCTTGTAGATCGGCCAATTTCAGCAAGTGTAAACACAGTCATTACGACGGCATCAAGGTCAGCCAAAATACATTTTGTTCGACAAAACAGTCGACTAAAATCATACGATATTTAGTCGACTATAACTAGACTAACACTAAGACATTCCAGGTGACTAAAATATGACTAAAACAAAATGAAAACTATTCAAGAGACTGCCAAAACCACTGGTTTATTCCCATAATTTATAAGCATGAATAGCACAACTTGACCTGCACTTCAAAAACCATGATAAATCCTAAAACAGGAAACTCACAGTAGTCAGACATGTTGTCTTTATGTGTTCTTTATGGGCAGGAACCCATTTTGGTGTTAGCATTATGTTATGCTTTAGCTATTGAAAAATAGCAGATCTACAAACTCATAGCGCGCCACCGAGTGGCGCGCTACGAGCTTGTAGGTCTGCTATTTTCGAAAAATCGAAGAACGACTGACGTAGAAGACATTTTTAGAATCTGATCTCAGGTCAGAGTGGAAAACTGTCTGAGATGCATCATCCAGGCTATACAACTATGAGCCTCCCGTTCTCTGGAAGAGATGCATCATCCAGGCTATACAACTATGAGCCTCCCGTTCTCTGGAAGAGATGCATCATCCAGGCTATACAACTATGAGCCTCCCGTTCTCTGGAAATGAAATGTTTCCACGCTTCCAAATAGTTGTACCATGTACTCTAGCAATTGGGAAAAAAAGTAGTTCCAAATCAAAATACGATTACGGTTGCCATTATTCAAAACACGAAATGGAGCTTTATCATGTTTTTGAAGGCCTAAACAATATGTTCTGTTGTTCTGTGTCCTCAAGCCCACTGAGAAGATGCAGCGGCTTAATAATAAATCTAACTGGTGATGTAGTTTGGACTACAAATGATAGGGATTGTCATTTTATGTCTGAACATTCAAGGCAAGCCCATCCTTTCAGTGACCAGTTAACATAACTGTGTGCATCAAAACAATGGATCAAATGACTGATGATGATGATGATGATATATACAGACAATGTCGGAAGTTGTACGCTCAAGCAAACACTATTGCCCAAAAGTGTGAAAGTGTCCTTGTTCAAGGCATATTGCACAGAGATTGTTTATTTATTTCCGTGTCATGCACACCTTGTGCCCAACCTTCATGGGTTTATAAGACACCATTTCACATCAAGGCATATTGCACACCGCTTTATACTGCACACCTGTGGTCAGGTTATAAAAAGTCTAGCATGCACAGGTTGCAAGTTGCATATAATGATGCCATGAGAGAATACTCCTTAAACAACCCAGAGGGGGCAGTGCAGTGCTACTCCTTAAACAACCCAGAGGGGGCAGTGCTATAGCCAGATGTTTGTGAGTGAGGACTTTTAAAGCACTTCTAAGAAATCTAATGTTTAGGTTTATGAAAAGGCTGGATGTGTCAACGAACAGTATCACTGTAGCGCTTTCAAGCCCTTCAGTGAGCTGTTCACGTTATACATCAAGATTAAGGGTACACTGCAGGCTAAAATGCCTGTATGTTCTGCCTGTGGGTTAAGTTATGTATTTGTTTTACATTCTTTTATGATTTCTATTGCCCGTTTAGTTGTATCTCTCTTGTATGTTAACCCCATGTATGTATCCCTATGGACCTGTGTCTGCTAAAAAGGAAAAAAAAAAGAACAGTCATGAATGATCCGAACCACTATGATTTAACTATGTTGTTGTTTTTGTCAAGGAAAAGCTCTATATTCTAATAGTAATAGTATATTTATTTTTGATGAGATACAAATTGAATCCAATCAGGAGAGAGAAACCCACAAAGATCATTTATCAGCTTGTGTTCCAATTCCAATTTTGTCTGCTCATGCATTTGTTTAATCACTTCCAAGTGCAAATTGTTAATTCTGTATGCGTTCTCTGTCCTGATTGGATAAAAATCAGTATCTAAACCTGAAAATATATTTTCTGTTTACTAAAGAACTGGAGTCAGGAATCCCTGTTATTGAACAAACACTCTATAGCAATGGAGGCTATGCATACTGAGCAATTTCACACTTTTATTTTAACTAAATAATTATAACTTTGAAGAATCAATGCAAAAGTACATGCATGGTGGCATTCTATGATAAAATGCAGTGATGCACCGAATATTCGTCCGCAGAAGATATTCGACAGAAAATGGCTAAAAATGCATTTTCGGCCTATTCGGTTTCGGCCCGAATAGGCAGAAAATATATCACCGAATAGTGTATGCAATTAATGCATTCAAAAGAGCTGAATAAATGTTTTATGGACCCATAATAGTAAAATTTTGCCATAACCATTTCTTTTGCCATAAATCAGGTAGCTTTAAGGTATGGCCATGACAGCAATGGTAGGAAAAAATATATATAATATTAATCATATTCGGTATTCTGTTTTCGGCCAAATGTTTCCTATATTCGGTTTCGGCCAAGAATTTCCCTTTTGATGCATCCCTAATAAAATGTATGTCAAATCAAAAGTATGATAAATGACAATGCGATGTAGAGATGGCACTAACCAACAGATGGAAAGGGAATGAAAGTGCTGAGAGGAAAATAAGAATAAAGAGAGCTACAGACAGATGGTAGGCCTTCTCTTGCCGCCTTTGGCATCGCGCTCGCGTCGGGCCAAGCGACGCTTCAGCTCCTCAGGCATGTGCTCATAGCACTGCTTACACACTGGCTTCAGGTCAATTTCCACAAACTTTTCTCTGGGGGAGGTTCCAGGCATAGAGAGGTAAGGAAAGAGCATCAGAGGAAGAGAAATAAAGACAAGGAAGGAAAATAGAAAGACAAGGAAGTCAAAACAAGGGAGAGGGAATTAGAAGAGTAGATTGAAGGAGGAAGATAGTTAGTAGGACTAGTAAAGCAAGACGTCTTACAGAAACAGAGAGGACCAATTACACTCTGGACTAACATCCAAATACAGGTCAGGATCGGTCAGAGAGAGAGATGGAATTTGTAGCATTTGAACGCATTCTGGGCGGGAACCAATTTTGATGTTTTAATCGTTATGTTATACTTTAGCTATTGAAAAATAGCAGATCTACAAGCTTGTAGCACGCCACCGAGTGCCGCACTACGAGTTTGTAGATCTGCTATTTTGGAAAAGAATCGTGAAAATGTGGCACAAATCTTTGAATATATATTCTTTCAGAGCGAATGTTTATGAACTCAAATCTTTGCTTCTTGCTTCCCTGGAACAACATATTTTCAAATAGGAGTTGGCGGCCAATTACATATCCTTTTTGGGATCCTTGACATGAAATATTCAGCACCACTGATATAGAAACATAGGATTTCTTTACAAAACTCTCAGGACACTTTTTTTTTTAATTCAACATCAGGCCTAAATGGGTTAACATCCAAATACAGGTCAGGATCAGTCAGAGAGAGAGATGGAATTTGCAGCATTTTAACTTACTTGAGGGTGAGTTTTGTGTTGCAGGTAGAGCAAGAGAAGCAACTGACACACCAGGCTTTGTTCAGGGCCGAGACCACTGGGTGACAGAAGAAACAACAACAGTTGAGGTGTGGTGTGGAATGAGTTACACGTGAATAATAATAATCTAGTTTTATACAACTGTATTGCAATGCCTAGGTACTACATAGGGCTGAACGATTTTGTGAAAGAATATCTAATTGCGATGTTACTGACCTGAATATTGTGATTGGGATTTGATACACGATTAAAAATCAAGTCAAAGTCAAGTCCAGCTTAAGTTAATTATTTATTGTAATAATAAAATTGTAATGGACTTTACATTACAAATCTCTGTGCTACAGTGTTTAAAAACACAACATCATAAAACCCTACTTGGACAAAATGTGTAAAGAATACCACTTTTAAAAGCACAGGTGGACTGTGGGGCCCTCAAGTGGTCGGGGAGGGCATTGCACATTCTGTAATACATTTAAAAAGCAATGGAGCATTACTAACTAGGCAGTAGGCAATAGGCAACGGTCCAGTTAGCTCATGGCTTGACGGCGACGCAAACCTGTCTTTGGGTCAAGGTTTTGGTACAGTTAAGAAACAGAATTAGCAATAAAAGGGTTTTCCTATTCAGACACATTCTGTATTGTCCGCCTTTTATTATTTTCAAGGAACAATTGTCAAGGAACATTTGACCTCATATCGCCAGTGTTGGGTATATTACTTTATATTTGGAATATATTTCTTATTACCTTAATTTATCAAGTAATATATTGTATTACATATTACTGTCTGAGCAAGAGTAATATATTAATATTACTATTACATATTACATTTTTTTACATTCTCAAATGGAACAATTCAATAATTATAAATTATACATTGTGTAGACCAGTGGCGTATCTACAATAAGGCGAGGCCAAACGGCCGCCTAGCCAAATCCATTTGAAAACACGACTGAGAAAAAAAAGAGGACAAACACCAGACCTGAGAACTATTAGTGGGGAGCGGAAATACGTAATTCTTTAACTTCTGCAGTTGTCACATAATGTCACAAGACAGAGCCACGGGCAACGAGACAGACAGACATAAAGTAATGCAGTATAAATTCAGAAATATTTTTAGAATATATTACATATTACTTAATTTTTGTTAAGTAATGTATATTACAAGTTACCGTATTCCGGTAATATATTACGTAATATATTAAGTTACGTAGTGTTAGTTACCCAACACTGCATATCGCCGACTTATTTTCATTATGCTCATGGCAGAAAAATGCACCTTATGTAACCATACTAACCATGCTTCACACGTGTGCAGTAAACCCGCACACGTTTACTGCACACGTGTGGAAAAAAAAAACATCGCTTCAACATTTAGTTTACGGCAAATTAAACGTCAGCTTTTAATCTTCATAATGCTTAGAATGATTACAAGAAGATTCACTATTCTGCTCACTTTGTTGGAACTGCAGTCTTATGAACACTGGGTCAGGTTTAAAACCACGATTTCGGTTTGAAATATATTAAATCGTTCAGCCCTACGGTAGTACAGCATACTAATAATATTCAGAGCAGAGTTGTGTCATGTTGATCCTTACCATCGCCTTCAATCACACGGTTGCAGTGATAGCACACATCGCCAAAGAGCTTCATAGGTTAGAATTGAACACAGATATTAGTTTATAAAGCACACATCACACATGATACTATGGTACATGATACATGATACTTCAAGGTACACACAGATCAGTTAGTTTAGTGTCAATTACCAAGATGTTTCTATTACATGACACAAGCTACTTTTACAACCCATTTACCGCACTACGAGCTTGTATGTCTGCTATTTTTGTAAAATCAAAGAACGACTGACATAGAAACTACATTAACAGTAACATATACAGTAACATACTGTAACATAGTGTACCTGGTTATAGTGAGTCTCACAGTAAGCCAAGCCCTTCCTCTCATAATGGCGGTGACCCAGGAAAGGCTTCTCACACTTGGCACACACGAAATGCTGTAAAACACACACACACAAGGTACTTAGAGATAGGATCCAACAGGTAGCACAACTCCAGAAATTCTACAGGTGCTGGTCAATTTTTATTTTTTTTAAACAAAAGTTTAAATAAAGAATTTTCCTGGGAGCAGAGATACAGTGTGCGGAGTGCGGACATCCCTTCCTTTTCATTGTAAGCATTCAGGTACTTACTACAACTACTAAGAATGCCACCTCTCATTATGTCACATTGCCACAAGACACAGATCGCCAATGATTTCACACTTATAATCAATATAGCCCTAGTTAGACAATGATACCTAAATAAAAATGCAACATAGACACTGATACTCTATCCTTAATTTAGAGAACAACTAAAATTTTGATGATATAAGCCTTGAAGAAATCTTACGGATATGCAAACTGTAGTAATTCTGACTTGCATGTGAGAGAAATAAATAGCCAAATATAATCAAGATTTTTTTTATCAAGGTATGGTAATTAGACACAAACCTCCACATGCCATTGTTTGCCCATGGCGTTGACAACACGTCCCTCGATGGGTCTCCTGCAGGCGCCACAGATCGGTACGCCCATCTTGTCATGGCAGGGCAAACAGAAGAGTTCTCCCTTCAGTTCCCTGGCATCAGAGGTCAGCTCCTTGCTAATGAAGGACAAACCATTAACTGACTCCCATTCTTCAGTAGAGAAGTTGGCTTCTCTGTACAGCAATGTTCTTTCAGAGCAGACATAGATGGCTAAAAAGGTCCTTACACACACCGGCGAATTAGCAACGCAAATCAACAACCCGAAAATGAGAAATATTTGGCCGGCGAATTTTGACGGGTCTGCCTAGTATGGCAAATCTATAGCAGTGATGTAAATATGTTTTCAATGTAATGAGTCCCAGGATGCAGGGATGGTCTTTTAGAAATAAGTCCCAGGGACATTTTATGAGTCCCACTTCAACGACGTTAGGAGTCATATTTTGCCATTTTTACAAATTGCAGCATTTAAAGCTAGCAAAATATCGCATCATTTTTTACTGTACATGCCGAGTACAGTAGTGCATCCCATGGATGCAGAGGTCATTGTTTTGTTGCGTCCCTCAACTATAAACTGCGTTTTGGGATGAAAATGCACCCTATTTTAATCTCTGCTATAGTGCAACACATATATGGACTACCGTCCTCATGATTCACTATCGTCGTTCATATTTTTTCACCACTTCTTCACTATCGTGACGCAGACAGCGCAATTGCATTGAGGCCCAGAGTCATTTGGGACCCACATCGGAACATTTAATTGACAGTTTAGTTGACCAACGTTTGGGAGAGCCCGAGTAAACCGAATGGTCTGGATGTTCTGTGTGGAGAAGTGGCCTGGGAAGACTCACCATTTTCTGTGTGGAGAAGTGTCCTGGGAAGACTCACCTACAGTTGGTCTGGAAGTTCTGTGTGGAGAAGTGTCCTGGGAAGACTCACCTACAGTTGGTCTGGATGTTCTGTGTGGAGAAGTGTCCTGGGAAGACTCACCTACAGTTGGTCTGGATGTTCTGTGTGGAGAAGTGTCCTGGGAAGACTCACCTACAGTTGCTGCAGTTGAAGTGGTCAGGATGATAGGGATCGTTCTTGAAGATAAGCGGCTGCTCCTCGATGATGGCATGGCACTTCTGACAGATGTACTTTCCCAGACCTCGAGCTTTCTCTCGGTTATGGCACGGACGGCAGAGGTGCCTAAAGGGATAGGGCCACTTAATGATCATTTAACCCATTTTGACCTGAGAACGATTCTAATGTCTTCTAAATCCTGACAGTTTTCTGAAAAATGTCATGTTTCTATGTCAGTGGTGCTCAATATTTCATGTCAAGGACCCCAAAAATGATATGTAATTGAAAATATGTTTACCAGGGACCCCCCAGAAGCAAAGATTTGAGTTAAAAACTTTGGCTCTGAAAGAATATATATTCAAAGATTTGCGCCACATTTTCACGATTTTTTGTAGCTAAAGTAATGCTTTAAAACACCAAAAGGGTTCCTGCCGAAAATGGGTTAACCACATTCCCCCTGGCGCCCCAATTTTGGATACATCATTATAGGATTTATTATTTTATTATTATTATTTTTCCCCCTTTTCTTTTTTCTACATGCATTTATTTGACAAAAGAATACCAACCTGCCAGCGTTCTTAACGAATCCCACATCAGCGAGCACAGCCTGGCAGATATCGCAGCAGAAGCAGTCAGGGTGCCAGCTGTTGTTCATGGCCTTAATCACACGTCCAATGATGAACTCACCTGGGACAACAATGACAAAAAGACCTACATTTAAAAGGGATATTTCACTTAATTTGATCATCTACTCAGGCTTATGTGAACACCCCAGACAGTTTATGTATGTTGGAAAAATATTAATCGTGTGAGAATCGGGATCTCAATTCTTGTGGAGGAAAATTGAGATTGACATTTGAGCAAAGTTCCTGCAGGACAATATATGCGTATGCCCCCTTTTGTGCCCATATATGGAGCCGACTGATTTGTTTGTGCCTATTGCCATGACGACAAATATCTGCATTTGAAACTCCTTACATGGTTATGGCTGAATCATGGTGACGTTAGTGCGACAACCTGGTCCGCCTCCGCAAGTTGATTTAGAAAGACGCATGGGTCAGACTTCTCCACTACACTGAACGATTATGCCTTGGTTTCTGTTTAGTTTGTAAATACATCGAAGATGCTAATATAATCCATTTCTAATGGATGATGCCTTGGCCTGGAAGAGAGGTCATCAGGTGGTCTCCAACCTTCTTAGAGTGTTTCAACCCTCAACCACTACACTCTCCAGTTGGCGGGTCAGCAGTGATTGGCCAAGTCACTGCTCCTCTCCTCCAGGCTTCCAGCTATAGACAAGTCCACGGAGGGGAGCCCCGGGCGCAGCAATCACCGAGACGCAACCAGCACCGGGAGAGAAGGCCACACCCGTGCTAAACCAGTGCTGACCACACTCCAGCGACTGCCTGCAGACCCGCCCACTGTAATTTCTCTCCTGCCAGAACTAGTAGGAAGCTCTCTCTGCCTTGTGTGTTCTTGGGGGACATCAGGCACTGGGAGGTCTCTAGGACTATGGTTTGTGTGTTCTTGGGGGACATCAGGCACTGAGAGGTCTCTAGGACTATGGTTTGCCTCCTGCCTAGTGTCCTCCTACGTCTAAATTATGTCATACTGTAAGTGTTCTGAGTACTTGTTCAGTGTTCAGTGTGTTCAGTGTTCAGTGTGTTCAGTGTGTTCAGTGTGTTCAGTGTGTTCAGTGTTTTCAGTGTGTTCAGTGTGTGCGCATGCAGTCGTGTAATACTCACCACACTGGTGACAACAAGGAGCAAAGAGCATTTGGAAATCATGCTCACAGTACTTCCTGCCTTCGAACTGCAAAGAAACAAAAAAATATCCCATATTTAATAAAAAACGGCCCACCAAAGACAGGCTACCTAATTTAATTAGGGATGCAACTAAAGGGAAATTCTTGTCCGAAACCGAATATAGGAAACAGTTGGCCGAAAACTGAATATGATTAAAATTATATTTTATATATTTTTTCCTACCATTGCTGTCATGGCCCTACCTTAAAGCTACCTGATTTATGGCAAAATAAATGGTTATAGCAAAACTTAACTTAAATAATAATCACTGTTATGGGTCCATAAAACATTTATTCAGCTCTTTTGAATGCATTAATTGCATACACTATTCAGTGATATATTGTCTGCCTATTCGGGCCGAAACCGAATAGGCCGAAAATGCATTTTTAGGCATTTTCTGCCCAAGGATCTACTGTACCTCATAGAATAGTCCTTCTGGGAACTGCTGGAAGCACTGGGCACACACAAAGCAGTGCTCGTGGTAGAGCTCCCCGTTACTATTGACAATCTTCTCAGCTGCTCCAAAGCCACTCTTACATCGCTCACAGGCTGCATGGGCCAGGGCGTTCGCCATGGTGCTGCAAGTGACAAGAAAACAAGACGCTTGTGAGCAGACGTTCACCAGGGCGTTCGCCATGGTGCTGCAAGTGACAAGAAAACAAGACGCTTGTGAGCAGACGTTCACCAGGGCGTTCGCCATGGAGCTGGAAGTGACAAGAAAACAAGACGCTTGTGAGCAGACATTCAACAAAAGTGGTACTAACTTCTTTTACACTGAATTAATTCATAATTATGAGGTTAGAAGATGAAGTTGCGAACTGCGAAGTGACATTTTCAGATCCGCGGAACGTAGTGAATCAGGCTGGAACCCAGCAGTGTTGTTTTTGGCAGGACATTTTGATTTTAGTTTTAGTCATACTAGTCTCTTGAATAGTTTTCATTTAGTTTTAGTCACATTTTAGTCACCCGGAATGTTTTAGTGTTAGTCTAGTTTCAGTCGACTAAATATAAGGTTTTAGTCTACTATAGCTACAGGTGATGCCGTCGTAATGGATGATTTTACACTTGCTGAAAATAGCCGATCTACAAGCTCACAACGCGCCGCAGTGCGAAGCGTTATACTGGATCTCTTGTCCACTAGTCCCCTCCAAACATTTTAGTCTAGTTTTTATTTGTTGACGAAATTGTCAGTATAATTAGTCGAACATTTTTCGTCTTGGTTTTAGTCGACGAAAACAACACTGGAACCCAGGCTAGTACTGACATATTACGATGAATAGCAAAAATAGGCAATCTATTTTTGATGCTGGGGGGAAAGGTTTGCCTATTGATGACATTCCCAATAGGAACGCCAAGGCTATCAGGCTAGTGTTTTACAATGGAAACAATCTACAGGTGTAGCATAGCTCTGGGCATTCATTTATATTTGTCAATACATTAGCCGCTAGAAATTTCAGGAGGTTTCAGAGCTCATTAGACTAAAAACATCTGGAGCACAGGGTTAATTTACACAGTACATTGTATGTGTGTGTACAGACACACACACACACACACACACACACACACACACACACACACACACACACACTATAGGAGACAACTAAACAGAATATGAAAATAATATAAGTTAAAACTGTCTTGATGAATAATTAGAAATATTCTGGGTCATTGTTGAATACCTTTTCATAATATTTGTTATATAAGCACGAACAGATGAGTGGACTGATTTCATCGCCACACCACCACACACACACACACACACACACACACACACACACACACACACACACACACACACACACACACACACACACACACACACACACCCCTCCCTACTTTCGCTAGTACAGGCAGACTAAAACGGCACAAATCTGAACCCCCATGATTTCCTGTTATTTTTTTTTATATATAAAGTATTTGTAGGCCTATACGTCTCTAATGTTCTGATGAATTGAAAAGGGTGGACCCTGTTGTAAACAAGTGTAAAGCTTTATCAGTGTGTCGTCCACAGCTAGGTTTTTGTAGCCTGTTTTACTTTAAATGTACTGTAATTCTGCAAACTGTTAATACTTCAATCAATCAATATTCAGTCCTCAGTCCCTACGGAATGAGCGTAGGGACAACTACCGGTAATGTAAAGTTAGCTACTCTAGCAGCTAACGCCACAAGTATACTAAAACTAGGTGTAGTTATGGGTTATATATAATTAGGCCTGTATATATTTAAAAACTCAACTTACTTGCCCGTCATTCCAGCGACGCCCAGCATCACCTTTTTGCACCGCAATGTCGCAAATGTTGTTTTTGTCGCAGTTGTTTTGCTGATTTGGCAACAGACCAGTCTAATGTCTCAGTAGCTTGTTGTGTCTGTCTGTCTGCACTGCGGCGACTGCGCAGCTGCAACACGTACCGGGGGAGTAATATAGTATGAGAGTGGCGACACTAGCGTTGACTCCCATTGTAACAGTGGAATGCGGAAGTGCTCATTCAGTCTCAATGGGATAGTTCCAATGTTTGGAACTATAGCCCATAGCTTTGCGGCGAGATCAAAGCGTGTCGCCACTCTCTTATACTATTCGACTCGGGGTCCACCCCTTAGAGTATATATACTCTTAGAGTATATATACTCTAAGGTCCACTCTATCAAATCTTTCTTGGTGCAAATGGCCCTAAGCCACCCACACACACAGGGAGTATAGTGATGACTTCTGTTCAAAGAAGGATGGGACAAACCTGACTCCGCCAGTCGCCAGATGGTGGCAGTCTTTAGAGTACACAGTGTCAGTATATAATATAAGCAGAATCTCACATCTACTGAATGCTCTTTTGCTGTCCGTACCAGGCAGTGTCCACCATTTGCAACTCTGCAACGATGCTGTTGTTATAGTGCGAAGTAGACAGTGCCGTTCCCTTGACACTGCCACTAGGCAGGCAGTGAGGCAGTGCTCTCACAGTGATGCCTCTGTAGAAGGACCATAGCATGATCTTGACATTGCCACTAGGCAGGCAGTGAGGCAGTGCTCTGCAGTGGTGCCTCTGTAGAAGGACCAGGATCTTGACACTGCCACTAGGCAGGCAGTGAGGCAGTGCTCTCACAGTGCTGCCTTTGTAGGAGGACCATAGATAGGATCTTGGGCACATGCAGAACAGACATTCCTATGCTTTTCTAACCACATTGCCAGTGTGTGCTCATCCCAGGACGGGAGAGGTCCAATTGACTTGGTGATGTGTGAACAAGGAACTTGAGTCGATGACTGTGTCCACAGCAAAAGCTTTGATGCAGATGGGGTACACACCAGTACAGCCTCCCTCTGTAGTCCACAACCAGCTACTTGGTCAGGTCAATGTTGAGAGAGAGTTCTTTGTTGTAGTAGCTAGGGCTAGGCCATCTCGTCAATGTTGAGAGAGAGTTATTTGTTGTAGTAGCTATAGGGCTAGGCCATCTCGTCAATGTCGGTGATGATATCACTGTTATGTCGTTGGCAGACATGCTCACCAAGTTGGCGCTATGCATGATGGGTGGCACAGCCATGGGGTGCTCCCGTATTTAGTGGCTGAGGAGTTGTTGGGGAATACCAGCTGCACAGGCATGGACATGGTGTGGAGTCCTTGGTCTATTTTTGAGGGGTCCTATAGCCCCTCCTATATGCCCATAATGGAATACCAGTTGAAAATGATTAAAATGTGACTATAGCTAGGCCCTCTGCCCCTCAGCTTGCATATTTCTGATCACAATGTATTATTGTGCATGTTTTTATTCAGAGGCTTTTCAGGGCTGCTGGAGTTGTCGGGGTTGGTCAGTCGTCATGCCATCCACAGCCAGCAGGCCTTGGAGGAAGAACACCTGGGCCCAGACAGGATCCAGAAACTGCGTGTAGGTCTCTATTGTATATATTTTTGTAAGTTTTTTAGATGGATGAGCATCTGAATTAACTTCATGATTAGCCCAATAGCTGATGCACATGAACAGATTTATTTGTAATGGCATAGGCCTACATTTCATTACAAATGTCAGAGTATAGCTCTACTGCAGCAGCCGGAGAGATCCTAAATGCCGCCAGCGTTAAAAATCCCCAGTGTAACATTGTTGATAAAAACAATTACAGGACAGCCGGGACTCTAGATGAAATAATGCCTCTGACAAAAGACAGCAGGGAAATATATGAAGTCTATCCTCCACCAATGGCCACTCTAAAGTGCCATGCATATGCATTCTATTGGTGTTTGTTCTTTTTGTACAGCACACTGAGCACAGTGCAACAAATATCATAAATATGTGCAGCTCTAGGCGGTCCTTGAGCTTGTTGAGACTAGTCTAGGGTATATTGTAATAACACATTGCACTGTACTTCCGGGTAGATTCATTTCTGCCGTGTGTCTATTCTTGCTGTACTCCTTGGGTTGCTTTTATCATTCTGCATAGATCACAATGGGCATTCTTTTACACCCTTTTGTATAGGCAAATGTTTCATGAGCTGAGCTAGGGCAGCTCAAATGGAACCCATGGCTTTTGTTTTTTTGGGGAACCTCACCTCATCTGTAAGAGAATTAGATCTCCAAAATACACACTTGACCTAATTATACCTGACCTGCTGTAGGTGTGCTTGTGAGATGGTATAGCCATCGTTGCCTTCGCCATCTCACCCACAGACCCTGCTCCACTGCCACAGGGATGTTACAATATCCAGCAGACACGGCATGAGATTCTAGGTCACTGTAATTATGATGATTACAGTGGTAAATGGTGCATTTATATAGCGCCTTTATCCAAGGCGCTTTACATAGATTGTGCATTACATTCACCGATTGCAGCGGATTGGGGTTCAGTGTCTTGCCCAAGGACACTTCGACATGTAGACATGGAGGAGCCGGGATTCGAATCGCCGACCCATGGATCATTGGACGACCTGCTCTACTCTTGAGCCACAGTCGCACAGTGGTGCGTGCGTGTGTGTCTCTATGGCCGACCGACAGCAGGGTCCGATCAATGACCCCAATCAGCTTCTGGGTTGACTGGGTCATGCTCATACAGTGCATACAGTACATTATGATATGGACCTACACACCGGCTGGTGCTCATACAGACAGACAAAGTCACGTAAACGAGACGATGTGCCACCACTAAAAAAAACCTATAAAAGGTTCAAAACCAACCTATAGAAATAAATGTAAAAAGAGGGGATTAGGTCGGTCTGAAAGGGTGGGGGGGCAGCTTTGATGTGAGTTTGTATAGAATTACCTTTGTGCTCTTAGAATATAAACAAAAGCGTAAATAGCTTGTCTTTGTCTCCCACCCTCCGCCCAATCTTTACCATTATTGAAATGTTTGTCCCCATGGTGGTATATTATGGCATGGCATAGCTTCGGTCCCAGCCTTAGTGCCTTACACATCTGCGAAGAGAAAAGCCTGGTCACAACCTAATGCAGAGACGTTATCGGCGGAAGTGTCGGATACGATATTTTTGCGACCAATTCACAACACTTGTTTCATTCATGGAGAATGTAAACTGATTTGTAAAGCATCAACGTCATTTCCTTGAGTGGTATTGCACCAAAATCCCGCAACTTCCGCCCCCAGCTTCTACAGCGTAGGTCTTTCCCAGCGTGGGCATGCCATGGCATGGCATGGCATGGCATGGCATGGCATGGCATGGTAAACCTAACCTTTTCCTAACCTTAACCTCAGGAAAACTATATACCTGACCCTAACCTTATTTCTAATCTTATCCTCAGTAAAACAAATAGAGTGAATGGCAGATCGAGTGGCAAATCGAGTGGCAATGTGAGTGACAAAGTTAATTTAATGTTGTTTAAAGTCTTTTAATGCAATCAAATGGGACTTTTCCCGTACTTATTTTTGCCAGAAAGTAGTTTTTTGCCACTCAGTAGGCGTTCCCGCATAACTTCCGGGTATGATGATGATGTCACGCGCATACCCTCTATACAAGAATACAAGAACCGCCAGAGTGTGCGGTCGACGATTATTTTACAAATTGACTATAATACAAATCTACCATAGTTAACACAATTGGTTGATGGACCCTGTTGTAAACAAGTGTAATGCTTTATCATGGTGTCATCCACAGTAACCGTTTTTGTATTGACTTGTGCTTTTGTTTGAAATGTATCAATCAATCAATCAATCAATCATTAATCAATCAATCAATCAATCAATCATCTGTGAACCATAATGTGGCAGAAAGATGTTTGTTTTATTATATGAACACTTGTTGAAAGACAATGGATAACTGTTCAAATATACTGAATTTGTACCTTTCCATAATTCTTCAAGAAATAAGTTGTAAATGCAATGTAAAAGTAACACAGAGTGCAATTCTGCTTGGTGACGTTATGCTTCCCAAAGGTTGCACCAATGCTTTAGAATGAATCAGGTGTCAAAAATGCCTTTGTGCTTATAGGCTCACTGAAATTAATAGACAGTGTCCATGCAGCCACACCCAACTCTACAGCAGTGGTTCCCAAAAGAGAGATTAGATGTTTGCCCGAAACCCAAACTAGAGACGTTGTGACCTTAATGTAGATTGGCTGTTTTCACTACTTCTTAAACATTTGTTTTCTAATTCATGGAATTTCTTAAACAATAATTTTATTTATTCAAGACATGACTTAGAAAAGTCATTAAATGTGGTACTAATTCGGGAGTTCCCTGTGGCTTAGTGGTTAAGATGTTGGCTTTCCACACGGGAGACCCGGGTTCAAGTCCCATGGGTTAAATACTTAAATTCTGGTAACTTCCCCGTGTGAGGTCAAATGGTGGGTGAGTGTAGCAGAGTGCCTCCCAAACTCATCCTGATGACCTGAGAGTCTAACATCTCCTCCGAGTCACAGGGAATTCCCTTAAAAAGAAAAAAAGTGGTACTAATTCATGAAAACCTTTCTCTGAATGTTGTAATAATTAAAAAATGTAGGAAACTAAACACAAACGGGTCCGACTCCCGACCCACTGTTTGGGAAACAGTGCTGTACAGTTGGTCCTATAGACAAGGACATTTAAAAACCCAATTGCTTTTTATCAAGTCCAAAGCTGAGGTAGGAAAACAAAATGCATTTACTTCAGAGTGAACATAGTAAAGGCCATCAGTTCTTCGGAAATTCTAGAACAATTCCATTCCATTCTTCAACCAAGGCAATCACGTCTGTGTCAAATGCTGCAGAAGAAAGTAGCAACTGGCTGTGGATAAAAAGCAGCAACTGGCTGTGGATAAAAAGGAAGGACAACAACTGGGCAGTGAGATGAAGACCAGTGGTATGCGGTCAGGCTTAGGCCTGACTCGTGGAGAAGGACAGCCCTGACCCTTAGGCCTGACTCAGGGAGAAGGACAGCCCTGACCCTTAGGCCTGACTCATGGAGAAGGACAGCCCTGACCCTTAGGCCTGACTCAGGGAGAAGGACAGCCCTGACCCTTAGGCCTGACTCAGGGAGAAGGACAGCCCTGACCCTTAGGCCTGACTCATGGAGAAGGACAGCCCTGACCCTTAGGCCTGACTCAGGGAGAAGGAGAAGGACAGCCCCTGCCATGCAGAGTCCAGTGGTGAATGTGGAGGATATGGAACGGAGGGAGGGTGTACCTGGGACGCCAGGCACACCGTTGAGCCCTCTGGAGACGTAGTGGGCTAACATCAATGAAACGTCGATGAAGCAGGGTGCCCACCTGATGACCTCAATGAAGGTCCTACTACACTCCACAGTGGCGTGCACAGACATTTAGAGGGGCAGGTGCTCAAGGGTGAAAAAAAGGGCACTTCGTGCAGCGCGTGGAACCAGCCGGTTGCCTTAATAGTGTGAGATTTATAGATTGTGGGGCCTAAAAAAAAATATTAGAAGCTTTTTTTTTAATCAAGAATTGATCAATGTCACCATGGTCCACATACTGTACAGTGTACAGTGTACAAAATAAGAAAGGGCACATTGCCAAGTGTCTATCTGTGCACGCCACTGCAACCATCTGCTAATTTATATTCCACTTCCGTACACAGCTACATTAAAAAACTTTATTTGTATAGCACCTTTCATGACATGAAATGCAGCTCAAAGTGCTTTACAGAGCAATGGAGAAAAAAAAGTAAAGAAAAGCAAGGCATAAACATTAAAAAACAAGAGCAGTAATGCAATACAGTGAGGACATGAATAACAAAAAAGATCAATTAAAAGCAATAGTATAAAGCTATGGGCAAAATGCAGTTCCTAAATAACTGAAATAATGTGTCACTGTCACGAAGGGGATGAGGGGCTCCATGGTTCAAGTGACACTAACTGTAGGCTATAGTGGGAGGTTTTGTGTGACTGGGTGTGCCGACCTCTTCGCTTTGGAGGTGGTGTCCAGGAAACCTAAATCGTAAGGAGTAGTAGCCCCTGGCAAAAAACGAAGCTCTGAACACGAACATCATCTAAGCTCTTGTGTCAAAAAGTGACCTCAAATATTGTGATCATCATAATATGATGATCACAATATTTGAGGTCACTTTTTGACACAAGAGCTTAGATGATGTTCGTGTCAAAAAGTGACCTCAAATATTGTGATCATCATAATATGATGATCACAATATTTGAGGTCACTTTTTGACACAAGAGCTTAGATGATGTTTGTGTTCAGAGCTTATGGTATAAAAATTGTGCCATTGACAATAATGGGGTCATGTAACTTCTGTTTTATTCGTCACATGCTCACACATTCATGTGCAATTATTGCAATGGCAAATGACTTTGCTAACAATGTCCAAAATATATAATAAAAACAAGGTGAAAGTAAGCCTAAGGTAATAAAAGTTAGAGGATACAAGGATACTATAAGTAATAACCCATTTAGATTCTAAAAAAATAATGCTTCTAAATCCTAACAGTTTTCTGTCAGTGGTGCTCAACCTTTTTCACGTCAAGGACGTGTATTTGGCTGTGGACCCCCATCTGAAAATATGTAGTTCCAGGGACCCCCATAAGCAAAGATTTGATTTAAAAACGTTTGCTCTGAAAGAATATATACCGGTATTCAAAGATGCGCGCCACATTTTCACAATTTTTCAAAAATAGCAGCTCTACAAGCTCTTCAAGGGGTTCCCGTCCTGAATGGGATAAAGTGCATGTGTACTGTAAAGTGTATTACAATTTACAAATTACATGAATTGATGAATAGCAACCACAAAATATTAATGAATATAGTGCTTTTCTATGCGCTACGTGCCTACTCAAAGCGCTTCATTCATTCATACATTGGGAGGTGAAGCGGCGAACAGTTGACGCCAGCGTCCTCAATTCCTTTGGTACGGCGACAGCGGCGGCGGGCCCGGGAGAACAATAACGCGACACGAGGCAGTATCACGCTACTGTACACGTTCCTAGCCTGGATCCAGCCCAATGACCCCGCCCACTCTCTTGGACTGCGTCTCAAGAAAGCTACAGTCTGATAATCAGGCTAACACGTTCCTGCTACATATATAGAGCTGGATCATAATGACGAGACCACAAGACATCAGACACGTGCCTACTGCAGCAAGGCTGACCTTGCTGTCACCTAGATGTCTCTCGTAGCCTAACTATAAAGTATGCTACAGTTCAGGCAGTACACAATACATAACAAGTACACTGTGACACAATTCAATTCAAAGGGCTTTATTGGCATGAGAAAACATAAGTTTACATTGCCAAAGCAGTGACACAATACATATCAAGTACACTGTGTCTCACGTACAAGTACACAGCCATGGGCGATCAGATTTCTATGCGCTACGTGCCTACTCAAAGCGCTTCATTCATTCATACATTGGGAGGTGAAGCGGCGAACAGTTGACGCCAGCGTCCTCAATTCCCACATTCACACACCAATGGTGGTAAGCTCACACGACCAACTCATTGGAGGCAATGTAACGTTCAGTGTCTTGCCCAAGGACACTTTGTGGACAGGAGGAGCTGGGATTCGAACCGCCGACCCAGGGATCATTGAACGACCTGCTCTACCTCCTAAGCCACAGCCACCCCAATATAAATCAATGCAGCATTCAGGATGACTGTTGTAAACTCTAAGAACTGGACCCTCGTCTGGTTTGACAGACAGGTAGTGTGTGCCGGCTGGGTGGTGTGTGACAATCCGGTTGAAGTATACATTTGGTACGGCGACAGCGGCGGCGGGCCCGGGAGAACAATAACGCGACACGAGGCAGTATCACGCTACTGTACACGTTCCTAGCCTGGATCCAGCCCAAAGACCCCGCCCACTCTCTTGGACTGCGTCTCAAGAAAGCTACAGTCTGATAATCAGGCTAACACGTTCCTGCTACATATATAGAGCTGGATCATAATGACGAGACCACAAGACATCAGACACGTGCCTACTGCAGCAAGGCTGACCTTGCTGTCACCGAGATGTCTCTCGTAGCCTAACTATAAAGTATGCTACAGTTCAGGCAGTACACAATACATAACAAGTACACTGTGACACAAGGGCTTTATTGGCATGAGAAAACATAAGTTTACATTGCCAAAGCAGTGACACAATACATATCAAGTACACTGTGTCTCACGTACAAGTACACAGCCATGGGCGATCAGATTATAACAATGACCAAAGTATAAATATAGTACAAATAAATAGCAGTAAATATGATGTGGTGAACAACTACAGCAATTCTGAGCCAGACATAAAAAGAAGGAGATTTGTCACAAAAAAATGGGGTTGAGTGGGTATTTTCAGTTAAAGTCACTTGACCTGGTAGTTGGGTTATTAGAGCTCTTATAGCCTGAGGAAATGTTTTTTATTTCTGTGTCTCTCTGTAATGCAAGGCCAGTGACATGCATCTGTTCTGTATAGCACATTTCAACAACAAGGCAAAGTACTTTAAGTGAAATATGAATCATTATGACCCAGAGTATTAAGACATACATTATTATATTTTTATATAAAGATAAAAATGTAAAACATTTGAAATGCAAAAACATCAGCGCTGGAAGCGGGGTGCGGAGGGTGCTCCACCACCCCCTGCTGGTGGAGAAGAGAATTTTATGACATGTCTATCAGAGCGTGCTGAATGCAGAATGCACAGCGAGTGAGTTGACAGATAGACACAACATGACGAGACAGCAAAAACATATTGTAGTTTTACTTTCACCTGCACCAGGTTTAAATATATCTAACCCAAACAAGAGTCACATACTGTTATTATGATTAACTCGGTTAACTAGGTCCTAAATAAGTCATTATTAGGCCAATTATACCCGAATAAGACCCAAATTTTTCCCTCCCACCCTTCAGCACCCCCTGTTATAAATACCTTCCAGTGCCCCTGTGCAAAAACATTGTAGCCTAATGAAAGTTTAAATTAATCCCCAAAAATAAGAGAATGAATTTACAGGACAAACATAAAGGGCTTCACCACTTAAACCCTACTTCTCATCAGAAATCCTTCTCATCGGCCCAAACTTTCTCACCAGCTCCACCCAGAACTTCACCCTCAACGATGGCTCCACTGTTACAACCTCCCCGCCCACATCCGTAACCTTGGTGTCACATTTGACTCCACCCTCTCATTCCTCCCCCACATAAACCAGATCACCAAAACCGCCTTCTTCCACCTCAAGAATATCGCACTACAACACGTGCAAAGCCAACCTCCTGAAGGTCCGCAAGGCCAAGTACCGCACCTGGGGGGACAGGGCCTTCTAAAGTTTCCAAAGTAGCTGAGCACCTGTGCTCAGCTACTTCCCTGGGTAAATAAAGAATAAATAAAATAAAATAAATCCAATAGATTACATTTTCTTTTTCTTTTCTTTTTTTATATAATGTTTTTTTATCCCACGATTTTGTAACCCATTTTTCACCCCTGTGTCAATTATCTAATGTGATCCTGGGCTCTACACACCCTCCGCCAACCTAGTCCCCATATATGGGGGACATGGGGAGAGCAACGGACTTGAACTCATGCTTCCTTCATGCATGAGTGTCCAAGTTGCTCCTTTACACCTGACAGGGGGGAGTTTCCCTGGTTGGACGTAGCGTGTGGAAGGAACACGTTATTCCAACCAGTTCCTTTCCCCTCCATCAGGCGCCCCGGCTGGCCAGGGGGAGGCAGATTACATTTTCTGCGTTTTTGCGTTTTGTTCAACACACACACTTTGCTACTACTCCTACAGATTTTGTCCAAAACTCACACAAACTAGCACACATTATCCTTTGACTTTTCAGATCTGGCTATGACTGCTTTCCAAAGTTTGCGGGCCCTGGCGGAGACCTGTGCTCCGAGTAGCACAACATTCTAGTTCTGGAATAATTATTTTAATTGTCAATGTTGAGAAGCTAAATCCAAAGAATGTTGCTCTGATGAACCAGTATTAGTTATATATGTAACATATAAAGTCCATGACTTGACCTGTATATTGTCTTTCTTGTAATATAAGTTTTTGGGGGGTAACAGATTTCCATGCGGCAATATACTTGAGTAGGTAAATATTATGTCACAACATCTTTATTAGCTGTTGTGTCATAACTTTGTTATGTCATAACTTTGCTTAATGGTAAATTGTAAACTAATGTAACTTGATAGTGTATGTCTTCCCACACCAAAGACAATAGCTTCATCCATTGTTCCCTGGCTGTCAGATGATCCTGCACTGAGGTTACGCTTTGAGTCCTTCCCCCCTTTCCTTTTTAATTTGTTGGAAAAGAGGCCAGTATATATAGCCTATATAGCCTAAAGTTATGGACGCAACAGCACTGCAGAGTGACAACTCCACACCGACAGAAGGTAAGCACAGCTAGCTATACTGATCAGTGTTCACCATGGAAAAGAAGGGATTGTCATGACAAGTCAAATGAGTGATAGGTTCACGTGTACAACATAAGACAGATTTGACATGTTTGGATTATCTTGGGATATCACAGCTATTTTATTTGCTCTGTTGCTTTAGCCTCTCTCTACTATCACACATGCAGCAGCATTCAGACCTTTAGGACAATAAATAGACCGTTTTCTCCAATTCTTCTGAATTTAAATGAAAATAAATACTGTAGTGTCGGCCTGTCGGCTATACTGTATTATGTGTCTGCAATTGGAGCCTCCTTGCTTTGCAGAAGAGACTATAAAGACAGCAAGCTTAAAAACCATGTTTATCTCTTTAATATACTAGCCTACCAGTACATACATCAGTCTTTACAATTCCTAGAATAATGATGTACTGTATATTGTATTTTAATTATTTCTGTAATTACTGTAGTCTATACATTCTTTAATCTCTTCTTGTTTGTTATCGTATTGGAGTGTTTTGGGGTTGTCCTTTTTTTTCCTTTCTTATATACATAACTTCTATTACAGAATCATTAGTTTGCATATAGGCCTTTTTGGCAAAGATGTATTGCTTTTAATGCTTATAGAGTTTATTCACATACTGTATCTGATTTCATATTGTGAATGATCACGTTTCGATGAACAGATGATGTTATATAAATAGCACAACTCTTTACTAAACACTAATATGGCTACTACTGTATGTGATTTAAAAGTCTAACTACCTACAGTATGTATAATCAGTGCTATAGAAACACAGTGAGATTGATTTCTACCATACCTCAATCTGAAGACAATATTGTGGCTCTTCTTGTGTATCATCTTTTCACTCTCCATCTTTTTACTGCAGTGACGTTATTATGGCCCTCAGCCAAACAATTTGCTGGATCAGAATCAACTATTGTCTAATTTATTATTCACGTTTGTAAAGCTTGATTTATGCTTCAAAAAGTTAATTGCAAATGCAATGAGCACTAACTATGAGACCCTGCAGATCATGTCTGTGTGTCTGTGTGTCTGTGTGTCTGTCCCGCTGTGACACCACCCGCCCGCCACCAGAGGGCGCAGCTGTAGCACACACACACACACACACACACACACACACACACACACACACACACACACACACACACACACACACAGTAGAAAACTTAAAAAAATTACTAACTAAAAAGAAAAGAAAAGTACGTAATTTATTCTAATTGTTGTTATTGCAATTTACGAGCTGCGTTCGCTTCCCGCGTTTGCGCGTCTTACTTGTATTATTGTTGTTGATGTTGTTAATTGTCACTGCTGCTGCTGTATTTATGCTTCGATGACAAAGTGCAGCCAAAGCATACATGTTGTTGAACAGACTATTGAGTAACGTAGCTTCTATTTTTATGTATAGAATAGAATAGACTAATCCTTCTCAGACAGAACTCTCATATATGGGTTAACCTGTTTCTTTTCACTAGTCTGAGGACAATGTGGCTGGCTCTTCTTGCACTACTCCATCTCTCCCAAGCTCAGAATGATTGCCTCACACACCCTTCCTTCAGGCAGCCTGGTCAGTAAAAAGTTAAGCTTTTCCTCTATACATACATCTGCCTTTCCATTCCCTCCCTCCCCCCGCCTCTCCTCTCTGTATTACCCTGGAACCCGATAGCAGTCAACAGTGACAACCTTGCCATTTTGAGAAGTATTTGCTTTCACTGTCAAAATGTGTTTCTGTTCTGTTATTGAACAAGTTGTTTTGAAGAAAAATGCAGGATTATATGACTAAACGATATCATGTTCAATCAACGTTTGGTTCAGAGAGATCATGCCATTATGAATTTATGTAAGATATGTAAGGCAGTATTGATGATACCTCATATTCTTAAAGGAAAATTCCATGGCAAAGTATAACATTCAAATCATTTACCAGATCAGCGCATTTAACTGGCTGATTAAATATGCCAATGTGGCAATCCAGAGTAATCTGTGCAAAGAAATGGGGTACTGTAGTGGTAGGGATGAATTTGACATAATATGTAATTATTGTGCGTATATACCATAGTCTTAAATCTGAAAGTGCGTTAAGGCACTCACCAGATTTTCAATTTATGCAGAAAAGGTATGTGTTTAGCATAAACCTATGATAATTTACAATTTAGGCATTTAGTTGACGCCTTTATCCAGAGCGACTTACAATAAGCAACATGTATGGAGAGTAGCCTATAGGTTGCTGCCTTCGGGAAGGAGATTAGTGTTCCATCATACAATAAGGTCCTTTGTCCATCAGTCGACTTCGAGGCTTTTGGTCTTTGTGAAATGTGTATGTGTTGCATACAAGGCCGCTGGGTAAATATCATATCATATCATAACAATTGTGGTCAAGAAAAACAAGCAACAAAAACATGAGAACGAATGACCAAGGTACTCTGCTAAGTAGAATTTGCGGTTTTGACTGCAATGGGGAGTTTGTTCGACAGTTTGGGTCAAGGGAATTTGGGACATGTGGAGCGTTGTTTTGCATTATATTACATCTGCTTTCTTTAATTTATCCAAAAACCCCAAAACACACACAACAAAAGGATCTATTGGAAAATAGCTCACGTGTTGTAAGCTTGAATACTGTATTGGCAAATTACGGCAAATGTTCACCCCACTAAAATAAAAATAACACCATTATAATGATTCAAATTTCAACTCAATAAAAAAATGATGACTTGTACTCTCTTCTCAGCTCCTACGGACATTACAGTCTTCTGTGGTTCTGAGAGTGTGGAGCTTGTGGTTCTGTTGTGTCCATCCTACTTTAATGGATACAACGAATCGCTGATGGCCCTCAATTCTCAGAACAGGGATGAGTGCAAAGGGACGCTTGACTGGACAGTGGACCCGCCTGTTCTCAGGTTTACCATCGGACTGAGAGCCGTTTCGACTTGTGCCAACGATTTGACGGTATATTCTTTGAACTTTATTTGAACTTTATTGAGAGGTTTTAGAGGGGGTCCCATACATACAAAATACAACATTACAGCAGTGCAAGTACACAGTACTAAAGACACATACAGTAGGTGCAAACTGACATACAGTATAAATACACAGGACAATGGACAGGTACAGTTAGCTTGCTCCCCTTCTCCCACCCCACCCCTGATCCCCAACTCGTTATATATATGGAAATAGAGAAAAACAGTAGTATAACCTGTGTCAAAGAAGTAAACATGTGAAAGAAGTACATTCAAATTCATACAACATGCAAGAACCGCAAATGCAACAAATAATTGACAATTGCATGTTAGAAATGTACCTTGGAATCCAATGTGCATGCCAAACATTCCATTGTGTGGTAGCTCATAATGTTTTATACTTCTGGTTAGAATTACACCAGAAGTACAAAATAAATCTACGATAAAAAAAATATATAAATTAAACATTCTTATCTCTATTTGTCTAACAGATCACTAAGGAAAAGGCTGAAGGAGCCCTCTCTGACTATTCCAATATCCAGTACCTCAACATCGAAGGCATGGTAAACTCCATAGATACTAGTGGCAGAAACATCTCCTACCTCCAAGCCATATTGTACAAGTTCTCCTGCTGCTATCCACTCCTGTACCTGGTTGAAAAGAACGAGATGCAGATGTAAGTTATGGCCCCGATCCAGCTGCCTCTGATCATCCAAGCCCAAGGGAATGGGACAAGAGGGATTCTCACCTTATAAAAGAGAACATTTTGATGTATTCAATGTATTCCAAATAAATCACTCCCAGGAATTGGACACACTTATTTGGAGACAGAAATCTAATACAATGTATTCTGCCCATTAGAGAGTCAGTAAGCCTGGCCGTACAGGACAAAAATGGGAGTTTCGTCAGCACGTTGAGCATGCAACTCTTCTCAGTAAGTTCTCTGATTAATGTTTTATGGAAACGCAAGGGCAATGCATTTGCAATGCATCATCAGCAATGTTAAATAAGTGTATTTCTGCATTGCAATCAAAACTTCAGTTATATTTAATTTGCTAACATAAAAAGTCCTCATATTTCTGTCTTTAGAATATTTGAGCACAGTGTAGAAGATGTTCACATAATGCTCACTCACACTGGTGTCCAGAGCAAGAATTTGTGTCATGCACTGAGTTTTAATGTGTATGGAAAATCTGTTTAGATCTTAAAACCGTAGAACTCAAATGTTGCTAAATGTGAGGGGGAGTAGGAAAAAACTGGAATCCTACACACTGTCTTCACTTACAGAATTGACCTTCATCAGACAGGCACATAAATGACAAAAGAAAGTGTACTTTTCTAGGATCACACCTACACGAACTCGCTGCAGATCCCTGACAACGGCCTGGAGCTGAAGACCAGGGTCTTTGTAGAGGTGAAGGCCTCTAACCTCACAAATAGGTAGGCCTACCTCACACTCACATTATTGTCTCTGCCATGCCTGACGACCAAACGAAAGGGGAAAGAAATACACATTTTACAGGTTTTAGTCTGCTCTGAAGAAGGCTCGCAAATAAACATGAGAAATTGCATCTGAGCCAGTCTTGCATCTTTTATTTTGGAGTGACGCTTTTTCCATTTAGTTGGTTTATGAGTTAAGTTATTTTAAAAGCTGAGCACCCACTGCCTCAACCAAGGCCATGTTTCCAGAGGAAGCACACCCGTTTTTCTTTCTTAATTCTCTCATATTGTTCCAATTCAAATATTTACATACATTATTGACAATTCTTTTGAATAATTATGTAAAAGTAATTGCATTTGTAAACATTTGTAAACAGCCTTTACTTTTATTTGATACACCAAACAATTACCCAAACATGTTAAATAATGGGTGTTTTATTTATTCTTTTGATATAACCTTATAATTTTCCCTCCACAGATTCAATGTTCTGTTGGACCGATGTTATGCTACACCGACCCCGTTCCCCATGAGCAGCACCTATTATAACCTCTTCATTGGGTAAGTGCTCCACCAATGAGCAGCACCTATTATAACCTCTTCTAAGTGCTCCAGCATTCATGGAACAGTGAAACCCCACACTACACATCTTACAAAACAATACAAAGGTTTCAGACTTCTTTACTTATTCTTTACATTTATGTGATATAGGCCAGTGGTTCCCAAACTTTTTCACGTCCCAAATTGACACTAATCAGCCCGCGGACCCCCATTTGAAAATATATGCCAGGGACCACCATAAAAGAAGATTTTTATGTCTCTAGCAGTGATTTTCAACCCGTTTAATTTCAAGGGCCCTCAGTTTGACATGCATTAGTCTACGGACCCCCATTTAATAGCATTTCTATCTCTGGGACCCCCAATTTATAATTTTAAAATCAATGTACAAATGGAACCAAATGGTTCCATTTGTACACTCTCTGAGTTACAGACCCATAAGGTTCCATTTGGTTCCAAATTATCATCTAGCTCGGTCCCCCGTGGAACTCCCTCAAGGACCCCTGGGGGTCCCCGGTCCCCACTTTGGGAACCACTGTGATATAGGACAGTGGTTCCCAAACCTTTTCATGTCAAGGACCCCCCAAATTGACACAAAATGCCTCAAATCATCCAATTGCCATCAATGGTGTAAGAACAAATGGCACCCTTTTCACATTGGCCTATTATAGCGCCACCAGGAGGCCACAACCTGACCTGCACCTGCTGGAGACCTGTGCCCCGAGGGGCACTTTTTCTAGTTTAAACCTGAATTAGGCTACGGCCCCCTATTTAATGTCATTTTCTATCTCTCGGACCCCAATTTACATGGTCAAATCAACGTTAATTTAACTCCGATTGTACAAATGGAACCAAATGGGTCCGTTTGGTTCCATTTGTACAATCTCTGCGTTGCAGACCCATAAGAGTCCATTTGGTTCCTAACATTTAGCTGGGGACCCCCTGGAATTCCCTCAAGGACCCCTAGGGGTCCCCGGACTCCACTTTGGGAACCACTGATATAGGAAATCAAATCTGGCCCTAGTAAGCTAACTAGAGTATGTGTAGGTTTTTTGGTGAATTTGGAGCAGGGGGAAATAGAGGTCTTTCACTTAACATGTAGTTTTAAAAGTAGTTAAAAAAAATACACATTGGGGTGCAAATAGGGCATTTTTTATGGCATTCAAATTTGGATTGCCTTCAACACCTTAAAGGAAAGTATCAAAGAAGGGAAAAGTAGAATTTCAAAATGTTACATAATAAAACCCATAATAAAAAATAATCCTTCCACAGTTGTGATCGGGGTGACCAGACAATACTGCATGTGAATGGATTGCAGCAAGCTGCTCGCTTCAGTTTTGAGACCTTCAGATTCGTCCAACATGAGAATAGGACCTTGTCGACCTTCTATATCCACTGTGCCACCAGACTCTGTGAGAGCAGCACATGTGCCTCCCTCATACAGGTATACTTTAGTCTCCTTGATGTAATTGTTCTCTGGAACATGTGTTGCAGATTGCATTTGCTAATTGCTATGGTACAGAGATACTTTTTTTAATGTGTTTTTGGGGGGGATAGAAAGTAGGCTGACAGGAAAGCAGGAAAGGGGGAGAGAGACGGGGACGGGGGGGTGACATGCAGTCAGTGTTGGGCAGTAGCTAGCTACAAGTAGCGAAGCTACATAGCTTAACTACATTTATCAGTAGCTTGATGGTAGCTTCACTCCTTTTGAACCAAGTAGCGTTTTTTGTAGTGTAGCTATTTTTAGACCCAAGTAGTGACGTAGCTTTCAACAAAAGCTATACGTTACAAATTGACTGTTAAATAAAGTTTTGTGGGGGAAAATCTTTAAGTGCCTGTCAGCATTCTCTCAATCTGAGTATCCCATCCTCAAATATTCGGTAAAACAGTGCCTCCCCGAGGCACTGTTTTACCTAGTGACCTGGGTCAGCTAGTCTCAGCTGGTGCGCAAATGGCTAGGCTGTGGCAATAATAATAATTTAAAAAAAAGAACAAAAAATAACTAAAATCGTTCATTTTTTGGAACCATGAACTTTAGTTCAAAATGTTGAATTATGAACTGAATTAGTTCCTTTAAAAAAAATTAACTGTGAACTGAACTATAGTTAATAAAAAAAATAACTTTCCCAACACTGAACACATGAATCAGCTGGCTCCTGACACCGCAAGGTACATTAATACAAGTAAATGTGAAAAAGTTGACACCAAAAGCCAGACAGAGGGCTTGTTTCCAGTTTGTTTTTTAATAAACAATCAAACTCAGCATTTTTGCCTGCCTATTAGGCTATTTGTTCGGTGGAAACTTGATCATGAAATTGATAAAAAATATTTAAAAAAAAGTAGTGTCCATGTAGCTAGCTACTTTTGCCATGTAGCTTATAGTGTAGCTTGCTACAATTATCTGGGGATAGCTTCGTTGTAGTTGAGCTATATTTAATAGAGAGTAACTGGTAGTGTAGCTTACTACATTTTCCAAGTAGCTTGCCCATCACTGCATGCAGTAAAGGCCGTCGGGATCGGGAGTCGAACCCGCGGCACACTGCCAGAATGGATTTCCAGCCAAGGTGCCTGGACCGGGCCCAGGCCGTAGCGTAACGGTCTGGGCACCGGACTGGTAATCCAGTCGCAGTGTGCCGCGGGTTCGACTCCCGGACCCGACACGGCCTTTGCTGCATGTCATCCCCCCATCTCTCTCCCGTTTCCTGTCAGCCTACTGTCTGTCCCTTCAAAAATCAATAAAAGGCGTAAGCCGCAAAAAAAATATCTTAAAAAAAAAGAAAAGTGCCTGGACCGCTGAGCCACGGAGATATATTTTTGGTGTAGTTTAATTAACATTTGAACTCAACTTGATGTAAAGTTAACATAGCAGTTTCTGGAAATATTTTTAAGAAAACATGATAATATAAATTCTCTCATTGGACAGAACTGTTCCAGCAACACCAATAAAAGACGTCGTCGCAGGGCTGATGCCACAAAGAGCACCTCAGTGAGTGACGAGGCCACCGTCACCTCAGGCCCCATTTCAACACACGCAGGCAACGGTGAGAAACTCTAAAAACTCTAAAAAAAAGGAAGGTGGCCTTGTCCCTAAAATAATGAATTCCAGAATTCAGGATGCAATAATTATTGACCAGTTGCTTAGAAGTTTTCTGTAGGGAATGGCCTGAAGGTTTTAAAGACTCTATATTTAGCTCGTTCTGAAGGGATGCACCTACTGTAGATCTCAACGATGTCTATCAGTATCTACACCATCTACTGAGAGACAGCTGCTCTCACACAGTTTCCTGAGACCTGAACACAAGTCAAAAATCCTCATTTTTCATGTATCCATTCACTCAGAGTGTACAAATGCAATCAACTGGCCCCTTACAGTAGCATGTGGTAACATTTGTATACTCTGACTGTGAATGCAGTATTGCCTTTTTGCCGTGTATGTCGTGTAGTATCAATAAGTAATCCGTAAAATGCTAGGCTACACTGATGTACTATATCTGTTTTCAGTTGCTCAGCGTACTCAAGAGAATGGAGCGGTGCTGGGCGTTGTCATGATCATATGGATCTTGGGAGTCATATGAACCTGACAGTTTGCATCAGTTGTCACAGCTATAACTGGAACAGATGCAGGCAGATGGAGGCAGCAACAGAAACCTGCAATCCTTTTATAAATCTATAGGCCTACTTAAACACAAGGCAGTGGACATGCTCTCCCACAGGACGTGTTCTCCATCACAGTGGTTTACCTTCCAGAGCATGGGTTCCCAAAGTGAGGTCCGGGGACCCCTGGGGGTACCTGAGGGAGCTCCAGAGGGTACCTAGCTCAATTAGAGATAGTTAGGAACAAAATGGACCCTTATGGGTCTGTAACTCAGAGAGTGTACAAATGGAACCAAATGGACCCTTTACACTCTCAGAGTTAAATTAACAGTGGTTTTACAATATAAATTGGGGTACCAGAGATAGAAATGCCATTAAACCGGGGGTCCGTAGCATAATGCGTGTGAAACTGGGGGGTCCATGCAATGAATATGTTTCGGAATCACTGCCAGAGCCGTAAGAATCCTCCCTTATCAGGGATTCTCCTTTTTAGTGGCATTCTATTCTCGCCTCCAGTGGACGTGATCTCTCTTCCAATGGAAATGTTCTCCCTTTGAGAAAATGGCACCATTTATTTATACCAGTATGTTAAATGAAGAACTACTCATCCATTTAGTTTATTTTAGCCTGACAGAAAAGAGAAGAGGCTTTCATGTTTTTGTACAGGTGACATGATAATGCAAGCAAATCTTTTCTGGCTTGGTAGACGACTAAAGCCTTTTGTAGATTGTGTGATGATGAAATAACATTTTATTCCAAAGATTATTATTATTAGTCTTAGATTTATTTTAAATAATTATAGAGCACTTATATGCACTGCTACAGTCTTTTCTAACTATTTCTTTCTAAAACTGGTACATTTAATTTGTATTTATTTAATCTAATTAGGGTGGGTCCATGAAAATTATAATTTCTTTTTGGCATTTAGCCTATACTGTATGAGCAATCGGGGGTCTTGAAAATCTATTTCTGTCATTTGCCACATAATGTATTTATATTGGTGTGTGTGTGTGTGTGTGTGTGTGTGTGTGTGTGTGTGTGTGTGTGTGTGTGTTTGATTGATTGAAATATTTATTAACAGTTTGTAGAATTTACAGTACATTTTAAGCACAAACTCAATACAAAGACTGTCAACTGTGAGTGGACGACCCAATTAAGCATTACACTTGTTTACAACAGGGTCCACATTGTTCAATTCATCAAAGTGTGTGTGTGTGTGTGTGTGTGTGTGTGTGTGTGCGTGCATGCCGACCGATCATAATCAAGCTATACTGTATATCTTAACAGTGTTATAGTGAATGTACTACAGTAATTATGAACAGTATAAGCTAAACACCTTTGTATCATCATGGCGTAATCTCTATCTACATTAATACAAATGTTTCAGTTCAGTCATATGGTGGTTTAGTTGTCAACTGTTCTCATTACAGTCCACAGTCACTCTGTAAACAGAATTGTATTTAAAATGTATGTATTTATATGAGGAAACCAAGGTTCATGTTTTAGGTTGTTATTAGATAAAGTAAAAGATGAGTGTTAATTTCTTTTCATTTGCTGCTTTCTTTCGTTTTAGCGATTACAAAACATGGGCTACATGGAAGAAATGTGATTAATAAAACAAAATGAACTGCTAGAAGATCCTAAATGAACTTAATTAAGCAGTCACCGTCTCTGTGACATGTTGTTCTTTCTTAATTTTACAGAGTATAGAGATCGACTACGATACAATCAAATAAATCTGTATACAAGATAATTTCAGATTTCAGAGAGGGAGGGAAATACTAAATTAACTGTTCACTACATTAAAACATTTCGCGGGGCGAGTTGGTAAAGGGGCGAGTCGTTTGGTATTGACCTGCTAACATGACCTGCTAACATTCTTCAATATGTTGTGCTTCTCCTGTGTAACGTACGTACAAACGTGTTGTATGACATGAGTTTAAATTATGTATAAATTATGAAGGAAAAACTGCAATGGATGCACTCAGAGATGGCTGCATTTTCTGAACACAGGGTATTATGGGATTGGGAACACACTATTGGTTTCTTTGATATTATGAATCACTATATTTAATGTATCTTTGTTATGTAATAGTTTGTGTACGGTATCTTTTATTTGTCAATGTTGTAAAAAAATGTTTGCTATTTTGTTTGTTTTTTATACACTTGGCATACTGAATAAAATTGTTTTCTGAAGAAAGTTTGTAGGAAGAAATGTTGCACTTTGATGGTATATGAAAAGTACAATAGAGCACGCACATCCACTCACTAAAGGCTCATTCATAGTCTGGATCTTCGGTGGTGAAGTGACCACCGCTCCGGTGGTGAGGTGACCACCGAACTACAACATGGCTCTGCCTGGCTATAAGCACACTATTACACAAAACATCATTGGTATCGCGTGTGCATGTGCATGTCCTACACAAACAGCCTGAGGAAATAGACATAGGGCTCGATTTTCTTACATGCATGCCTAAACCCCTTATCCCTAAACTACTTTGCCTTTTTAGTTTTTTAGTTTTTTGCTATTTTGAAAAACATTTTTGAATAGTTAAAATAGCCAATCTACAAGTTCACAACATGTCAATGTAGATCCGCTAGTTAAACTATTCAAAGCGGATTTTCAAAATAGTAAAAAAGGAAGAAAAAAAAGGGGGCAAAGTAGTTTAGGGATAAGGCCAAGGGGGTTAGTTAGCATGGACAAAGACAGAGGCCATAGTGTTTATTTTATGTCACGATGATGTACGATGATAAGAGTGCCCCTCACTTCACACAGGTGTGACGTCTTGTTATATATTTATTCAGCCAAATGCAGTCCTCTGGGGTAAACACCTGTGTAAAGTGCATGGGGGCGCTCTTATCATCACCTCATTCTGGCCAATCACAATTTGCATCCTCACCTTCGTCTTCAATGTTTGTGTTTACGCAATGTTTAAACACTCGGCGGCGGTGGCTCAGGGGCAGAGTGACTGGATGGTAACCGCTAGGTTGCCAGTTCGATCCCTGTGGGCTCCCCAGAGTTAGTGTCGAAGTAGCCTGGAACTCACCTATGCTTTCTAACCATGGCATAGGCAGCTCCCGGCAGGATCCGCCGGGAGAAACTGTGCAGCGGTGGATGAACGGTTTGCGGAGCGGTCTTGATATCGGAAGGTCGCTATAGTTTGTATCCCCGGACCGGCACGTTAAAATTACCACCGCTGAAGTGCCCTTAGGACAAGGCATTGAACCCCTACCATGAAATGTTCTATGAGCAGGGCCTGGCTGTAAACAAGTTCTTGAGCTTAGTCCAGTTACCCTGGGTAAACATAGTACCTTTGCACAGCTGCTGGACATGAGACTAATTAATTAGAGCGACAGAGAGAGAGGAGTGTGTGTGTGTGTGTGTGTGTGTGTGTGTGCGGGTGTGCGTGTGTGCATCAATTTAACAAAGGTGCAGACGCTCAGAAATCAGCAGAGTGATTGACGTTTGCGCTACTCTATGCCAAATTGAAGTGGACTCGGACCCAGACCTTTTTTTTCTCCCTGGAAATAAAAATGTCTGGGTTTCCGAGGCTAGCCTTGGATAAAGGCTAGCACCCCTCGAAAATCACACTTGTGTGAAGTGAGGGGCACCTTTTAATGACATATACACAAAGACATCACATGACATCATTTGTCAGTGACTTAACCTGAAAATTTGTATGGAACAAAAAGTCCATAGACTTGGCCAATACACATAACATCACGGGCGGCACAAAGCCAGACGTTAGGGGGCTAATGCCCCTCAAAAAGAATGGAAAATAAACAAAACAAAAAACAACCCCAGGAGGATAAATCTGGAGGCGACCGTATTACACACCATATTGTCCCGCAAAAGCACTTGTGCTGTTCGACTAGAATCTGAAACTTTCCTGAACCCCAGTGATGTTCCGCCATGGACTTTTCCATCTTCTCCATTTTTTCCAAACTTTCCATTATAAGCAGAACCACCCCTGAACAGGGAAGTACACCATTAAAAAACGTTTAAAAAAAAACAACAACCAAAAAACATATTTGAAACCGAGCCATACATAGCGTATGTAAACAAATCCAGAATCCGTGGAATCCGTTTCACAACACTGAAGGGTTTCCTCGTGCGGTCTAATGCATATCCAAGTGGGATGCTTGTTTAACGCAACGTGTTCAAATGCTGCCATTTGTACACACCTGGGGCGTAATAAAGGCTCATACATAGTCTGGATTTTCGGTGGTGAGGTGACCACTGATCTACAACATGACTTCACGAGCCACGGTGAAGAGCAAACCACCGCCACCGCTCCAGCCCTTCTCTCTGTTTTTACTCACCACCGCTCAACGTTATTTCAGCTCCGGTGGTCAGCTCACCACCGGAGCGGTGGTCACCTCACCACCGAACATCCAGACTATGAATAGGACTTAAGGGTCCATTTGGACCCGACAGTGGTCCCTAGAGGCCTGACGTAGAGAAACAACATCAAAGACCATGGTTGACTTGAGGGCTCTTGACCAGAACACTGACACTGACCTCATGTAATGCCTGGGATTCTACTCAGGTCTCCCGCACGGGAAGGTCTCCCGCACGGGAAGGGACACCAATGCTTCAGGCAGAGGCTCTGAGCTACTCTGCCACACTCAAGGCTGTTGGGGCTGAAGTCGCAGAGTTTATAGAGTTAAGCCGTGTTGAAAGCCTTTCCGTTCAGCTCCGCTGAGGGTACGAACATAACAGGCTGTGGGAGCATGGCGGTGGTGGCAGTGGGGCCGCCGGGTGAGACGTAAGCATACTGCATGGTGGCAGGGTGGGCGTAGGCAGCCGACTGGATGCCGTAAGGCTGCCCGTAGGGGTTTCCAATGCTGTACGGCACCATGGCTGCTGGGTCTTTGAGAACACCCGGCTGGTTCTTCCTGTAACGTTTTCTCCTCCTAAGAAAACTTCCGTCATTGAACATGTCCAACGACTGAGGGTCCGTAGACCAATAGTTGCCCTTGCCGGTGTCTGGTTCCCAGGGCATCTTAATGAAACAGTCGTTGAGAGACAGATTATGACTGATGGTTTTTTGCCAAGCAGGAAACTTCTCTCTATAATAGGGGAAGTTGTCACAGATGAATTTGCAGATCTCATGTAGCGTGAGCTTTTTCTGTGGGCTCTGTTGGATGGCCATGGTGATGAGGGCCACATAGGAGTAAGGAGGCTTGTCGCTCACTGGTGGCGCGTTGTTCGGATGGTCCTGGAGGGAACCTTCTGACACCTCCACTTCGCTCTGGTCCTGACCGTCTTCCTTCGCGGTCGTCCCTGGCTCTCCTTCTACGCAGCCATCTGCAGTTATCGTGTAGTAATCATACATTTCCATTGCTTTGTCGATTAGTTCAGCTCAGCACCGGTATTTATGCTTATTACACTGTCTGTCTGCAAGCCAAGAGTGGGTGTTGGGGGGAGGCGTTATATAAGATCATTAGCCTTATGCAGTGACATCATGCCCATCTACAGAGATCTCTGATGGCATCAGTATATGCCCATATATGGGCTTATCATATATGTGCATACCCCGGGGCAGACCAAGGCGCAGTTGGAGGAAACACATCGACTCACTGGCCTTGGAACGTCTCGGAATCCCCCAGGAGGAAGTCACTAATGTTGCTCTGGAGAAGGAAGTCTGGAGCACTCTGGTGGAGCTGTTGGCCCCACGACCCGACTACGGATAAGCGGTTGAAGATGGATGGATGGATGGGCATATCAGTCGGTTCAGCTACCATATAGCTTGTCAAGGTCAAGGTCAAGTTTATTCATTATGTCCCAAACTGGGCACTTCGTATGTCGTCACAAATTCTCTGCATTTATAGAGCCACCCGACCTCCCTGCTAACAGACGGACAACAGACACGTTAGCAAACTGAATATTACTGTTAACCGTGAAACCCTAATTATAAGCTCAGTTTGGTGTATGTCCGCTATTCAGAACCTACAGGTTCTTGACCCATTTGCAGATGATGGTGTTCTCTCTGAAGGCAGAGAGGACTACATCCACATCAGAATCCAGCAGCGCAATGGTAGGAAGATGATCACTACTGTCCAGGGCATTGCCGCCCAATATGACAAGAAGAAACTTGTCAAGGCCTTCAAGAAGAACTTTGCCTGCAACGGGACGGTGATTGAACATCCAGAGTACGGTGAAGTCATCCAATTGCAGGGAGATCAGCGCAACAACATAAAACAGTTCCTCAAAGACCAGTCCATCGCCAGAGAGGAGCAACTCCGAATCCACGGGGGCTAGAAGCTGATCAGAGGTTCTCAAAGTGGGGCCCTTGGGGGGGGTTCCAAATGGACCCTTACATGTCACTAACTCCGAGAGCAAGAGAACCTTAAGGGTCCATTTGGTTCCATCTGTACACTCAGTGTTATGGGGATCCTTACATTTGAGAACCTCTGTTCTAGATGTTCTGTCGGTTCCTCAAAGACCACCAAATCCACCAGAGAGGGACAGCTTTGAATCCACGACCCCTAGAGGCTTCTAGGAGCCACCCACTCTCTCATTCCATGTCTAGTCCTGAATCAATGTCAAATCCTTAATTTAGTCAAGTTGACCTCTGACCTCTCCCAGGTGCTAAAAGGCCTGGAGAGATTGAAGCTGGTGGTAACATCCTCCCAAAGGAATGCCAGGAAGGCGGGGAGTCCTGTAGACTAGAGCAGTGATTTCAAGTAACACATTCTTAGAGTTACAGACCTGCAGACATGCAAGTCAAGCCTTGGCGATGACTCCTAAACAAGGCAAAAAGGTCATTTGCAAAAGTGAACCAAACGACGTCACGACGTGATGAATAATATTCATGTATTCATATATATTCATATTCATAGAAAGAAGGACAAACGGGACATGGGAGGGGGCAGAGACAAGGAGGACGGGAGGAAAAGAGGAAGGCGTTTGAGTGGAATGCTTCTGGAGACAAGCTCCAGGAGGAGGAATTGAGGACCACGAGCCAGCATTCAATGGACACGATGGACAAGGACACAGAGCCTTTATTACAAGAGGTTGAAGTGGAGTAACGTAGTTCAGAGTGCCCTCGTCTAAGGACAGCATGTTCTGCCCAAACCAGAAGGATAAAAAAAGAGGAAGTGCTTTGTCGTCCAGATGGTCGACTTCATGACCATACGGGACCCCCTTTTTTATCAAAGTTTTTTTTTTCCCCCCACGTTTTTTTTAATTGGGTTGTAAAATTGTGTGTGTCCTTTGGGATGTCATGGAGGACAGGACTCAATTTGTTATTGAGGATGTGCAATCGTAACTGTCGGGAAGAAACCCAAAAGAAGCTAAAATAACAGATCTACAAGCTCACAATGTGTCGCAATCGATGACACGAAAGGTTCCCCCTGTCAGGTGACAAGAAGCAGCCTGCTCACACTTATGCAACGAAGGAAGCATGAGCTCAGTCCGGGGCTCTCCCCAGGTAGGCAGAGGGAGAGCGCCCAGGATTACAGCTATAGGCAATTGGCACAGGGCGAAATAATGTGTTAAAAATGGTTAAAAATAAAGAAATAGAAAAGAACAAAAAAAAAAAATTCAGTGCAGCTCTAGTACTAGCAGTAGGCCTACTTAACGGAACGCATTGGGATTCTTTAACAGCAAACTGAGAATGAGCATGTGACCACACCGCAGAAGTTAAGACCATGCACCAAGGTTCAGCTGTTAAAAACAGGGCCCTCAGGATTTTACATTGTAGATTTTTGGGTCCCAGACATAAAAAGAATAGTATCGAATGCAGGTCTGACGCCTGATGCATATCAAATTGGGGATCCTTGGGGAAATTATAAAGCTATATCTACTTCAGTGATGCTTGCGGAACTCGACTACGTCTCGTTCCTGACCGCATCACTGTCGTGGCAATAATCACGTTAACCCACACCCTCTCGTGTAATATTGCTTAATTGTCCTCTTTCTATCGGCAAAGAGCTACTTTCTAGTATGTCACCTTGTTTTAACGTTGAAAATCATGAAATGGTTGAAATGGTATGTCGTTTTGTGTTTTTTATGGATTGACAATAAATCCAGAAAAACAATATACTATAATATGTCGTCAAAACCATGAAAGACAACATACTATATATAGTATAGTATGTCATTTTTTTGTGTTTTAATAAATGATTACATGTCTGTTCCTCTTAATTCCGAACATTTCACCTTTATTTAACATCCATTTTATTGCAGGACATTGTATTTGATCTTCATATCCTATTCTATTTCATACTTATTTTATTAAAACTACCTGTACTGTATGTTTGACAATAAACACCCTTGAATCAGAATTTCTAGAAGCCTCACATTCACACTAGAGTATAGGAACAAAACACATGTACATTATGCTAAAATAAGTGCATTTCCTTTCTTTTTAAATAAAAGGAAAAAACTAAATAAATGTATTTGAATAAAAATGTATATATATTTCTTAAATAATCAGTGCAATATTGTTTTTGTTCCCCATGTCATCCAATCTCATTAAAATTTAAGTCCTACTGTGTAACTTCCATTTTAATTAAGTACATTATAAATAATAATTTTGGTGCAAGTGTTGGGCCAGACAGTGGCTTCGGCGGTAGAGCGGCTGATTGGGGAATACATTTTCGTAGTAGGAAAGTCTGTGAAAGATTTCACGTAAATTGCACGCTGCGTTCATGATTTGAGGCTTTTTGTTCAAAACAGGCCAATCCTGCAAACTCTGAAAGCCAATTAAATGTTAGCCAATTAGGATGGAATATGAAATATCGGACAGATCCGTCTTGAACACATGACTATAGAGATTTTTGGACAGAATCTGGAGTAATATCCAAAAATGTGTTTTTACAAAAGTCTGCCTCCTGGTGGCGCTATAACTGGCCGTTCCAGAGAATTTGGGGCAGAGGTTCATCGTTGGCATCCAGGGAGTGTGCGTGCAAAATTTGGCATCAACTGGGTTAACGGTGCCAGAGATTAGCTGGTAACACGGACGCACACACGGACGGAGTGCACAACATAATCTCTCCCCATGCCTTCGGCCTGGTGGAGACAATGAAAGGCAGTATATCAATGCATTTACTATTTTACACCCACAAGGGCTTTTGAAAAAGTTGTAAAATAACACATTATATGGAATGGTTATTGTGAAAAATATACCATCGAAAGAAAAATAACTTGTTTAATTGAAAAAGTGACACAGTATGTATAATAACTGATCTGTACAATATTATTCAATGATGTGTTGTTTGTTACTAGGCAACCAGTCTTTCAGTGGAGGTAGTTGGGACCAGACCCTTTAAAAGAGTCACGACACAATCAACTATAAATTGGTTTCGGGAATAAATGATTCAATATCCCTTTGAAAGAGAGTCATGACACTAAGAGTTCGTAAGTTGTTCGTGCATCGTTCAATGTTTAGACCAAGTAGTGTTTTGAACTATTGGTTGATCATCTTGTTCTTGTTGTTACACCTAAACAAATTACAAATTAACTATAAATTGGTTTCGGGAATAAATTATTCAATATCGTATATAAATGTTCTTCGCTTACAACGGCGGTCTGCGGGAGTATCGCAACTGTCAACAGCACCAGTTGGGACTAATGGAGTGGTCATGGTGAGTAGAGCCAGTTAGCAGAAGAAGTGGGTCATTCTCTGAGGACCTTATTGAGGTCTGTGTAGAAGTTCACTAAGGTGTTCCCCATGGCAGCGTCCACAGCACTCTGAGGAATCTTTCCCCGCAGCTCAGTCTGGACGTAACCAGTCAGCAAGCTTCCATCTTCATCACACGCAGGAACACAGAACCAGCCGCAGGGATGGTTGAAACCTCGAACGGCGCCTGGGCGCTCACCACACTCGTCCACACTCACACCTGTGGAGTGAAACGAAACGAAGGCGCCCGGACGAGTTGAGTGAACATCACAGGTGTAAACATGCACAAATCTGTGTGAAAGCATTTGCTCTACGTCCACTGCAATTTCAAGAAAAGGTGGAAAGAAATTGAGAAAGTAAAAACAGAAAATATCAGATATCAACATATATAAACTGCATGACATACTATACATAATGTGAATGGTTTTATTGTGGCTGATTGCATAGTTAATGAAGGAAACATGGCCAGTCATATTGTTAAAAGGTTTCAGACTGGTTAATCTAATCAGGTCGATTTGACATTCATTTTCATTTATTAAAATCTTTCAACGTCAGACCTACATTTTTCGACGTCAGGCCTAAATGGATTAAACTAAGGGAATGAAGTTTAGGGTCCATTAACCACATGAACACTAGCATCCTGTACTGTAGGTGAACAATCCAGAAAAATAACAGATAAGACAATTAAATGTGGTGTAAAGGGGGAAAAGGATGGTTTACGTGGTTAAATGCATCTATTTGTTCCATCTCACCACATGACAGCAGACCAGCCTTGTAGGACGTGGTGAAGGACAGATCCACAAACTCCCTGGGAGAGATCAGACCCCACAGCTGACCTGCTGTTTCATAACGCATCACACACCTACTCTGTAGACGGGCACAAACAGACACACATACAGTATTCATTCAGTCATTATTGTTGATAGACTGTTGAGCCGCATTTTCCACACACACACACTTCCAGAACAGCCTGTTATAGCGCCACCAGGATGCCGACTCCTGGTGCCCCCACCAGGTTACAGTTACTACAAAAGTCATCACTTGTGCTACATACACTTTTTCTCCTGCCTTTCATGAAAGCTCAAAGTGCACACTTAATTGTTTCTAGTTTCCATGTGGTGTGATTTCTTTTCTCATGATTTCTTTTCTCATTATCCAGCACAGCGATGATATGTGGGCAAATGTAAAGTAAAATCAACTCACACACTCAAAATAGTTATTTCTGAAATTGACTAGTGAATTGCACGCTACACTAAATGTAGATGCAGATGATTAGCTAGAATTCTCAGACTGGGAGACAAAACATGGAAGTAGAGGCGTTTGAAATCTCATTGTGGTTGGACAAAGGCTGAAGACACCAGCAACACAGCATTTAACCACATGAATCCTACCTAGAGCCTCCCTAAATTTGGCAAAAATAGTTCTACAATCTCACAACATGTCATATTGCGAAGCTTTGTGAACTTGTAGATCTGCTATTTTGGGCAAAGATATTTGATGTGGAGAGAATAAAGGAGGGGACTGATTCAATTCTATTTTTTCGTTGTATTTGTGAACAAATAAAGTTAGGTGCAATTTATCAACCACCATTTTCCATTGCAAATGCCAACCTCAGAGGTGACTAGCAGTACTATTATTACTTAGATAATACCTACCTGATCAATGGTATTGACGATGTCCATTGAAGTCATCAGGGAGTCCCATCGCAGTCGACAAGGGCCCGGTCGGATAAAATCTATGATTCTGCTGGGACTGTCTTTGACCAAACCTTCAGTTTTATACCTGGAAGAAGCAGCAGAATATATAAACATATAGTCCATAGGCCAGATGCCTCATTATCGGATATCGTTGGCATAAAAAAGGGACAAAGGGACAATGTGATTTTTGTATTGCTACATATCTGTAGTTTATGAAATGATGTGATAGCAATTACAAAATGGAAGCTGATTACTTGTTTTCGGCCCTTTTATCTGATATAAAATTGTATATAGTGAATGGCATAACTAAGCAAATAATGGTCCGATTTGGATGATTCTGCTATCAAAGTATAGTTTTTCTGGGGCGCCGAGTTGATTTATAAGGTGACTGAAGCAATTCAAGTGCAGTGTCAAAGGTCAATGTCAAGGTCATTTTGGATCCTAAATGTCCTATAATACTACACTAAACCGTCTTGACTTCTTTTGATCATGTTTTCACCTGTTATCCTCTTCCTCTAATCCTGAAGCCGTAGATTAACTCACAGGTTGCAGAAGAGCACCCTCTATTGTAAACATTGACAACACCACATGATGTCTATGGCGGTCTGTGCGTTGGATTTGAAATGACGTCTATAGACATCATTGGCAGTGAATGACATTGAACTATGCAACCTCTTCCTCATCAGAAGTGTCCTGTTCAACTACAGGCATTGAATCTTCCTCAGGTGCAACTGCAGTTAGGAAGCTAAGATCATATTTTAGTAAAAGCACAGTAATATAAAAGAATATTTAGGTAGTTTCTGATTTAGTAGGTAAAAGCTTTTGGATGCACACATCTGCGTGTGTGGCACTGAAAACATATTTTTCACTGTGACGTGCGTCAGAACCTCAGGCTCAGACATACATACATACAGGGCTGATTAATGCACAGTCTCAACTTGCCCACTGTGATCTTCTCACTTGCGGGTCGAAGTTGTCATTTTGGGGTGTTAGGGTAACACCTCCGGTGTTAGGTGTGTGTGATATATTTGTATGGATCTTAATATCTAACGAACAGCAGGATGCATCCACCACATTGTTCCGTCCACAGGCTGTTGAGAGCCACTGTTTTATGTACAGTATTAATTTGCAACAATTTCCTTACATACAGTATATTAACTTTTGGCTGTTGTCATATGAAAGTTTTTTATGTGGAAAAGGGAGGGGTACATCTCCTTGTGCTGCAGGGACCGCTGAGCCTGTTTGAATGGTCCGTCTGTCTGTCTATTTAGGCCTACTTATTGATTTATAATTTTCTACTCTTCAAATAACGCAGCATTTTTCTGACTACATGAGGGTACAGACTGCTGTGCCCGTTTTGTGGGTTTCTCTATGCAAATCAGTCTGGATTCCAGGCTAGGTAAGTGTTACTGTCCTTTAAAACGATGACTTTAGGCCCAAAGAGCCTCCCAAAAATGATGCAAAGAGGAAAACATATTATGAAATTATTATGAAAACATATTACTAACAATATTCCAAAGGATAAATTCGTTTTTCAATTATGCCAATGGACAAGCTTTTCTTACAGGTAGCCGTGGAATTCTTCAGACGGTCTCCGCCAGACGGTTACATCCTTCTGAAACACAAGAAGCAGGAGGTTAGCCAGCAATATAGCCAAGACAGGACAGTGTCGAGAGACACCGAAACAACTCCTCTCCAGGCAGAATAGAACCGGACTGTCCAGTCATCTATTCTAAAGCATTTTATAGTGAAGATATTCAGTACCACCATAATAACTGAACTGAAAATACCTGCCTATTTTGTTCCATTCCTAAGCCAATAATGCTGCTGCTCTGACAAAACTGTCTAATCACTAATCAGCTGATATCATCAACTGATGCTATTTTTAATGTGATGAATCCGTTCTCAAACATTCTATTAACGGCTAGCTGTGCTGTCATGCTCATTTCAGCACAGCTGGTTGCTTGGTTAGAATAACTACCTGTAGTAGTAATATAAATATTTGATTCCACTTTTGTCGTTTTCCTCCTTTTTTGGGGCGACTCCTCCTACGTACCACCAGAGGGGAATCAAGTACCACCAGTGGTAATAGTACCAGTGGTTGGAACCTCTGATCTACAGCATTGGTTCTCAACCTTTTTATACTGAAGTAGAGTTCTCAAACTCTGTCCGGACCCGATCAGGCCCAACCCTAAAATGTATGAGTCGGGCTCTAATAGTTATGTTCCGTCTGTTTGTGTATATTTACTATTATGAAGATGGTGCTGACTGGCGTTTCACTTTTACGCTGTGATAGTTCTCAAATTCTGCCCAAATCCGACCCGGCCCGACATTTTAGGGCAGCGGTGGCCGAACGGTTTGCGGAGCGGTCTTGATATCGGCAGGTCGCCCGTTGAGAACCATAATAACCATAATAACTGATGTTAAAATACAGGAGCATATACCTTCCCTTTTAGTTCCATTCCTAAGCCAATAATGCTTCCGCTCTGACAAAACTGTCTGATAACTAATCAGCACAACTGATTATATTTCTAATGTGATTAATCCGTTCTCAAATCTTTTATAAATGGCTAGGTGTGCTGTCATGCTCATTTCAGCACGGTCAGAAGAACTGGCTACCTGTAGTAATAAATATTTCATTCTACTTTTGTCTTTTTCTCCTTTTTTGGGGTGACTACTCTGTGTACTCAAGTACCAGTGAGTGGTACTAGTACGAGTGGTTGGGAACCTCCGATCTACAGCATGCGCCTCCCACTTACCGTCATCTTAGCAACCCTCCACTGATCCGACTCCAGACTGTGATAGGAGATTAAAGTATTTTCCAGTTTGGTAGTCAGGGCCTCAACATCTTCACTGTACCCCATTATGTCCCTGAAAAACAGTACAGACACAACAGAGTCTGTGTTATGGGGGGGGAGGATTATGTGGGCCATTCCCCACCACCAGATGACTTCCCCCCAGTAAAAAAATTTCCACTAAATCTTTCTGTAAAATAAAATAAAGTGAAGACACACCCTGTGGATCAAATGAATATGAGGTCATATGTGGCTCTCATTGGTGTGGTGCTTTATATGACATAAAAATAAGCACAGTAGGGGCAGTGGTGGCCGAACGGAAGGTCGCTAGTTCATATCCCCGGACCGGCACGTTGAAATTACCACCGCTGAAGTGCCCTTGAGCAAGGCATTGAACCCCTACCATGAAATGTTCTATGAGCAGGGCCTGGCTGTAAACAAGTTATTGAGCTTAGTCCAGTTACCCTGGGTAAACATAGTAACTTTGCTTTGCTTTGCTTCACAGGGCATGTGTGATCAGAAGGTGTGGATAACTTTGAGAGGAAGCAATTATCAGGTTGCACTTTTAAAGAACAAGGGCAGCCTTGTTGAGCAGTCATGTTACACCATGCTGGTGACCTAAGACCTAAAAGACACATAGATGACATAGCACTCAAAGAGCTTTATTCATTATATTGTTGTTATAGTCATTTTGGTTGTGTAATGTAATATAGGCTTATGTTGGAAATTGTATGAATGTATTTATCATTATATTATTTTCCTGTGTGTCTCTGCTACAGCCTACACCTCATAGTGTATTGTAGCACTGAAGTGAGGTCAACTTAAAATGTGTTTTCTTTACAGGTTGTTGAAAATTAAGAGGCAGCATTGCGAGCAGTGTTGGTGACGTGGTAGCCCTCCAAGCAGAACCCAAATGCTACTGAAGTTTCTGACATTTGTTCGACCCAGTGCATTGGGTCCTGTTCCGCGTCGTCCATGCCACCTGATTAAAACATTTACTGGCTCATGTTTACATGTTAAAACGCCTCCCCGCGCTCTTTGACGATATTCTTCAGTATGAGGCTTTCTGAATATGTAAAGTATAAGTACACATACATACCTTTGCGAATATCTCCTGTGGCGCGGAAGCCGTTAAGTATTTTTAATATATGTTTGCCCGATTTGGAAGCTTGGATTCTTCTTGTTTATTGACACCTCATTGTACCGCCTATCTGGCTAGCTAGTGGCGCTATAGCTATGACACAGCAGATCAGAGGCAGGGACGTAGCCTCACAAGCCAACCGCACACCGGGAGGCGGTACAATAAACGGTAAACAAACAAGAAGAAATAAAGCGACCAAATCGGTCAAACAAAGATTAAAAATACTTAACGGCTTCCGCGCCACAGGAGATATTCGCACCGGGATGTATAGCTACTTAAAGTTACCGAATTCAGAATAACTCAAGGAAAATAATGGCGGCACATGCCGCGGGGCCTATTTTAGAGAGAATCTCCACATCCGCATTTAGGAATTTCCATACGAAAATACAGTAGCGAGCAGGGACCCAACGTAAAACTCAACAAAATATCAAAAAAGTTTTACGTAGGGTCCCGAAAGGGGCTAGTGACGTGGCTATGTTTATTTCCTCTTTTTAGGCTCAGCAAATGTAGTAGACCTAGAATGCCTGTGATCATTTAATTATACTGTATGTAACAACAAGAGCCGTTCTAGGGCTACAAATGTAGTTACATCTGATGATTTTTATATTACGGTATGTGGAGACAACATACAGTACAGTGAAATAACACATACCTCACACTCACACATATACACTAGTGAACTAACAACACACATGGACAATTTGGACAGTACAGATACAACAGATCCCACACAGCAAACAGAAAACGCCACATTATATAAATTGCACATAATCGCTGGTCTATAGCCTAACAATCGAATTTATTTATTTAAATTATAAAGCATACCGTATTATAGCATATAAACTGCCGTTTACATACCTTTAATTTCCCTTCTTTTTTTACTCGTATTTCTCCTCACAGATGTAAACATGTGGCATCGCCTCAGCCAATCAGCAGACGAACAGCATATACGTATTGGTCAGGTGGGGGTGTTTTCTGCTAGCCGACTGGTCACATTTCTGACCAATTGACAATCAGCCAGCAGACGAGCACGTGGTATTGTTTTCTTGTCGCTGGTTGGTTCTGTTTGCCGTGGGCGGGGATCGAACCACTGTTCCATGAGGGTGCGTTCGTTTTGAGCATGGTTTTGACCGATTCAGATTTCCATAGTTCCAATCTTTCCTCAATTCAAAATATTATTTAAAGGTAGGGTACGTTTATTCTTTGTTAAAATAACTGCTAAATATCTCTATATTCTGAATAATAATAAATCATTCACTGCTAACCAATCCATAATTCCTAATCCATACACCTGAGGCTGTGACAATAAAGTTGATTCTAATGTGCTCGTGGTCGTACCGGCAGTGGCCAGTGGAGAGCGCTAATGGGCCTTAGCTGAGAGAGAGGTGGTGAAGCAAGCAGGTCTATTGGATTAATGTTAATTTTCAGATATTCTACATAATGGCTCTACATATTGGATTAATGTTAAATTTGTTATGTTTGTTTTCAGATATTTAACAACTTAAACCCTCAATACTTTGTAATACATTCCGGCTGTCACCCGTCTCTCCGGTGCATGGTCACCAGACTATACCTTGTCACATAGTCTGTTCCTATGAGTCACTATAAATAGAATACCTCAGAACGAAATTACATCGCATGGATGCAACTGGGACGTATCCTCAGTGATGTGTCCCAAGGTCATCGGGGTTTCGGGTCTCGCGAACATCATACCCCTCACTTGGGTGACCCAGCCGGGGTGATCAAGTCCCGACTTACATCCCAGTAGCTACCCTCGATCAGACACACTAGGGAAAGACCAGGGCCACACAATCCATTGGGACCACTCCGGAACTACTCTGCCGGGACTGGGAGGCACAATTCTCGCAAGTGGAGGGACTAGGCTCTGTGGGTTGACTCCAGTCCGGGCCCCTGCTCCTACAGTACGTCTCACCAGGTCCACTCCTGCTCTCACCAGGAGTACAGTGAGGACCTGTGCGTTGCACCAGATTCCCAGCACCAGGCACTTCATTCAGGAGTTGTGGATTCTTGAGCCGCAATGGTTCTGCAGGCTCCACCTGGGCAACGGTGGCACTGCAGGCTCCGCTTGCGGCTCGAATGTCCCTCCTAAAGGCCCCACCGAAGGTTTTTTGGGCTTCCTCCAACCCATCCTGCTCCCGGGGTGCCGTCTACATTCCGGCTGTCACCCGCCTCTCCAGTGGTCACCAGACTATTCCTGGTTGTCACATATACCAAAAGTTACGATTGTTAATTTGTGACATTAAACACAGGAGAATTCCCATCCCTCCAACAAGATGGATGTGAGAAATGTCTTAAATCAAGGTGTCACAGTTGCTTTAAGTTTGTCTGGAGAACATCAAAGACAAGCCATGGCACATCTGGCACACACACACGCACGCACACGTCACACACATGCACGCACGCACACGTCACACACACACACACACACACGCACGCTGTAATCCGTCATCAGAATACATGTATACTTTGACTAATCGGCTGTGTTCCTAGTCAAGCTAATAGTATTCCATTTCAACTCATCTTTTATACTTACTTATTGTCCATTCTATACTGTATGTACAGGGCTAAAGTGCTGTACAGTATAGCAAACAGTACAAAAGTACAAATTAGGATAATATGCATTCCATTACAAGTTTAACTAAGGGAATAGTAAAAATCACACTCGTGTGAAGTGAGGGCCGCTCTTATCATCATACATCACATTCCGTGCTCAGCCAATCAAATCATCACACGTGCTCATACGGACATACACACAAAGCTGTGCATAGGAGGGGCTAGCGCCCCTCAACAAGGCAGACAAGAATAAAACCTTTAATGAAGCAGTGTAATAATTGAAGTAATAAGTCATCCACAGGAAGAGTATCCGCTGTTTGATTTAAAAAAATTATGTAGTAGTAGGCTAGCAGTATTTTGTACAAATTTTACAATTGTCTTATTTACATAATCCTATGGTTTTGATTAAATTTTTAGATTTATTTATTAGATCCCCAATAACTTACTGTGAGTTACAGCAGCTATTCTTCCATTAAAACATTTCTTGCATATTATTACATACATTTACATACAACATTCATCCAACACAACAATACAACACAAAACAACTCATGATCCGTCTACTACTTTTGATAGCTAGCTCCACAGTACAATCAAATCTTCAACATTGATAATAAAGTAAATATACATTATAATGGGATATATATATAGCTCATATGCATCTCCTTCACATCTCTTGAGTGAACAAAAACAACTTCAGCTTCTTCTTAAAACTCATATAGTCATATAGTCATAAACAAAAAACATAGGTAAAGAGTTCCATGTTACAGTTTAACATTTGTTCTACATGAAGGCAGCGTGAAACGATGGTGTCGCTGGCAGCAATCAATTTGCCATCATGGCATACTGTGAAGCTGAGTAGATCTCGGCAGGATATAACCACTTAAAATGAGTTTGAACGAGTTTGAAGTTCAATGGACGTGTGATGAAAATGAATTTATATCTTAATATTGAATCAAGCAACTTACACGTTAGACTAAGTTTGCAGGAGTGGCCCATTGCGAACAAAATGTCTCAAATCAGGAACATAGTTGATAGCTAGGGAAATCTTGAGTCTAGAATATTTAGTTAAAGTTAGCGAGCGTGACGTGGAGCCAAATATGAGAAGAGAATACAGAGTTCAATAAATTGGTTGAGACATACAGAGTAAAGTAACAGTTTACATACAGGGATTAAGTCACTCCCCGCAAGGGAGAGAGAGAGCTTCTGGATGACCTGACCTTTATCTTTCCGTACCAGGATCCTGGGCAGCACAGGGTTGCAATGATATGGTCTCAGCTTTGAGTACGTTGATGATAATCACAGTTTAAGGTCATATTGACACAGTTGAGGTTATACTACGTAACTACTATGAACAACAACTCAAATAAGACTTAAGGTAATAATGATCCATTTGAACTGTGTCTGTAATGACAAGACATTCTTAACACTCCAAACAATACAGAATATCTATTTATCATCAGGTTCAATTTGCTGTGAAACTTTGCACGCACATTCCCACTGGTGACTAGGCCATGGAAGAAATGGTATACTACATTTTGCAAATCCGCCCTAATGGGCGCTATAACAGGCAGATATTTTGGCCTATAACTCTTGAACCGTAGTTCATAGGCCTACATTCCAAATTATGTTTTCCTTGGATCATTACGCAACTCCCCCCATTTCCTCCTGACAAGGTTCCTCCTGCAAAACATACTTTTTGCTACTATACTCCTCTTAACTCTTCTCTCCCTCCCCTCCCTCTTTCTCTCTCCCCATGCTCTCCCTCCCTCCCCCCTCTCTCCAACAACATATGACCTGCCAACAACAGCTGCTTGTTAGTATTGAACTAGGTTTATGCTGTTCACTTCTATATGTTGGCATTCAATTGGCTTACTACATTTTTACGAGTGATTTTATATAACCGTTTTATTTTATTTATTTATTTTATTGTAAAGGTATAGTTAGTGTGGTATAGATAGTGCTTAATACATTATAGCTTATGATGTTTTGTAATTAAGACCATCACCTCACACAGGCTCAGTCTCAATATTGAGCCAGTATATGCAGCTTGAGAGGCGTGGAATGTTACTCAGCCATCTGCCATCTAGCCATTGAAATGAGAAAACCAGCCTATCACAGTACAAATCTAACAGTCCAATTAAAAACATGACTTTGTTTATTTATTGTTATTAAAATATGCTGTAATTGTCGGACAAAAAAAATCTAATAAATGTAAAGTAAGTGTCTATAAGTCTAAATATGTGTTGCTATAGGGTGTTTGTTCATTAACAGGAGTCACCTTGTTCTCTTTAGCTCATATAGTAATTTAAGAGGGTTATGTATTTTTAGAATACGTAAAAAACGAATGAAAAAGCTATATGTTTCAGTTTTGTTGGTTAAACTATGGAATAGCCTTAGTGATGGGTTGAAATTGTGTACATCTCAGGGGAGATTTAAAAACCCTTAAAAGTAAAATAATTCAGGATTACAATTTTATTATACATATACAATATACATTATTTTAAGGATTGTGAAGGATAGGCAAAGAATAAGCATTGTTCCTTTTTCAACTTTTCAGCTCGGGATACCAATTCTATCCAAAGGAGAGAGAGGAACTCATGCAGGATACAAGATATAAACACTTCTTTGTGTCATCACTTCCAATGTCACATTGGAAGTGATGACACAAAGAAGTGAGCAGACAAATATTCTAATTTTCTCTTCTCTTCTCTTGTTTAGGATCCAAGATGGCCGCAGCACCAGGAGGGGGTGGCCTTACTTGGCTGCATTCAGTCATTCAAGACACCTGTCTTGTGTTTGTCTTGTGTCTGTGTTTAATGGCCGGAAGCCCATATGGTTTGACCAAACATTTTGTTTGATGGGGGGGGAGGGGGGCAGAACACATCCATCAAAGCTGTGTTCAGACACAAGTCAGACTCAGACACAAGACAGGTGTCTTGAATGCAGCTCAGTAAGGTCATATGTCGACCCCGCCCGCTCACCTCCGCCCCACCCCCTCCTGGTGCTGCGGCCATCTTGGATCATAAACACATGGGAGAGGGGTGGGGCCGAGAAAGGCCCTTAGACTGAGTAGGTACATGTCAGGGAGACCCTATTGAACAAACACTCTAAGCCTAAGGCAATGATTAGTACTAGAATATAAGCAGTTACTGCTGCAGTAACCTTTTAGTATAGGCCTATAATACAAAAATATCACTTATACACTACCTGAAAAGCTCTATTCATTGTCACAATGGAATGCCAAGTTAAACGTTTAAGCTATGCACAGTATAATCCTCGTAAAATCAGTTGACATTTCATTTAAAATATAGGTACTTAACAATAATATAGGCTTTACACCGGAAACTATACTGTGGGATGAGAAATGACTCTATCCATGGTGCTGAAACAAACAGCTCCGTCATATTGACAGCATGTGTGGGTGGAGAACGATTTGCATTCACCTTCTTTGATGCCTTACTTTTAGCCTGTCTTCAGCGCCTAATAGTTTATATAATATTCCGCACAGGCATTTTTTTATTTCCCAACACTATATCCACAGACTCGCTATATCCATATCGTTAAATCTCTCTCCAACGCTCCACAGAGCTAGTCTACCCTAATTGGTTTCCTGACAGTTTTGTCAAGACTTTAATTAGATCACTTCAGGTAGGTGAAGTCATTACGTTGACCCCAACTCACGGAAACCCGCAGTGGGGAAGTCGGAAATATTCGTTCAAACTGGATTTGAATTGCTGGAAGGTGCATGGGTAATGTTTTACGATCTAGCCCAATTAGGCTATCTTTCTGCCATCTTTCTCTCACGCTATTGCTATATTATTCGGTCGTTTAAATTCATTGGAGACCATGCAGTCACGGCAGGCAGACGCGCACGTGTTGTGCCCACCCCGATTCCCGTCATAGGCCTACATCTTTGGACAGTGACGTGTTTCTCGAGCATTGCATTGTACTCATTAAAACGGACGTTCACTTTTATCTGACGTGCATGTGTCCTGGAGACTACTACCGACGGTACCTGCTCTTATAAGCCCCCGTACTGAGTCACATGGGAGATCTCTCCAAGCATTCCTCTGATGGTCTGTCCCTGTGCAGAGCAGACTATAGAGGGTCACAGTCACAGCTCTTCAGAATACCTCCATACGGACGACTCACTCTTCCAAAATAGTATTCTATAGCCTCAAGTGCCCGGTTCATGACTGGAAATACATCAAGTAAGTTGTTTTGATATTTTGTCTTTGATATATAGGGGACAGATCTGTGTCTTACGACTTTTAGTTCAGGTTTATAGGATCTGAAACAATATTATATTAGATATTTTGAGCATAAGATAATACAAGTCTGAATGTAATTTGCCTATGTTAAGAGTTTTGAAATTTAAAGTGGTGACAAATGTGCATGCGTAATTCGGTTTTTACGCATAACCATATGAAATCTGAAACATTGGGAACATGGACCTATAAGGTACTGTATAGAAATTCGATTGTTTAACATCACTTTGTCTCTCCTTTTTTAATGGCTACATTTATTTTGGCTCAGCAGGACTCGGCGTATCCAGTTCCGAGCTGTAGACGGGCGCAGCGGGAGCGACTATGACGGTCCATATTGAGGGACTTGTGGCTCTCGCGGTCTTCTACCTGCTTATTCTGGGCGTGGGCATCTGGGCGGCATGGAAGAACAAGAACTCTGGGCAAGCAGAAGGCACCGACCGCAGCGAAACCATCATGGTCGGTGGGAGAGACATAGGCTTATTCGTCGGTGGATTTACCATGACAGGTACATCATGTTTTATATATGCATTTGCAACTGAGTCCCCATAAGAGGATAATCAAACACTCACTGTACAATTTCACACTAAAATCCTGATAGTCTGAGAGTGTAGCCTATACATACATTTGCAAAATATTTATACACTATAGGATAAATTAAAGATTGTACTGTGTAGACATAACGCACTAAATTGATCGCATAATAAGGCTACTGCACTTTAAGCGCCTCGATCTTTTCTATAAACTGATTTGCGTTGAAATGGAAATGGCCATGCTAATGTTGACATTCTGTAATTTTTAGCAACTTGGGTTGGAGGGGGATACATCAACGGCACCGCTGAGTACGTGTATCTACCGGAGAGTGGCTTGGCTTGGGCGCAGGCACCGTTTGGATACGCGCTCAGTCTGGTTGTGGGTGAGTTTGTGCGCGCCTTGCGCGCGGCATTTATTTACCTTTATTGGACATCAATTAACGACAGTGTATAAAACGCGAACGCGGACATGTTTCTTTAAGATCATTATGGTTCTTGACCCCTGTTTCAGGTGGCCTTTTCTTCGCCAAGCCCATGCGTTCCAGAGGTTACGTCACGATGTTGGACCCGTTCCAGCAGATATATGGGAAGCGAATGGGTGGCCTGCTCTTTATACCGGCACTTATGGGCGAGATCTTCTGGTCTGCTGCCATCTTATCTGCCCTTGGTAAGTTCATACGGATAAGATAGATAGGCAGACACTTAGTGAGAGAGAGAGAGAGAGAGAGAGAGAGAGAGAGAGCTTCTTTCTTGCAAATCCTGCCAAAATTGAAAGTCACAATATGAAATGTGCTGGGGGTATTTTCATGATGTCACCCCTTCACAAACAAAAATACAATGCCTGTGTGTGTGTGTGTGTGTGTGTGTGTGTGTGTGTGTGTGTGTGTGCGTGCGTGCGTGCATGTGTGCGTGCGTGCGTGTATGTGTGTGTGTGGCAGTGCGTGGGTGTGCATTTTGTATGCATCTTCTATATATCATTTATTTAACCACTCTTTTTTTCCATACCTCAGGTGCTACTCTGAGTGTGATTATAGACATCAACATCAACATGTCCGTGGTCCTCTCTGCTTGCATTGCTATCTTCTACACCCTGGTTGGAGGGCTGTACTCTGTGGCCTACACGGACGTGGTCCAGCTCTTCTGTATTTTCCTTGGACTGGTAAGTTAAACTATACATACTCCTATAAGCACTGAGAGTTTAAAGGACCACTTCACCACTTTTCAACCTATCTTCATATAATAGGTCCTCACTAATAATCATGATAAAATGGCACGATTGTTTTCCTACTCAGTCTGGGTCTCATATAGGAGGGCTGTGGGCAGTTTAGAAACTGTCTTCCAGTGACATCATCATTAGGCAGATCTTTTTTTAAACAAGATTTCTTTCACAAAAATGTTTTGATTTTCATTATAGTGAGAACGATGGCTTCCATTTTCGCATTGCAACTTTTCAGGACTAGTAAGCCTGCAGTTTCTATTAGCTTGTATTCCCCATCGATGATGTCACTGGAAGACGGTTTCTGAACTGCCCACAGCCCTCCCATTGGACACAGACAGAGTAGAAAAAGTGGTGAAGTCGTCCTTTAACTATAAATAAGGGTTGCATTTGGTTTAACACTGGGTTACATTAACACTGAGGATATTACTGTGAATGAAGACTAAACTGCTACTGAACCCAGTCTGGTGGAAAAAACCATCTCCTTCAGCTCCACCATTCATCACTCTGTACCACTGATTTATACAGACTACAGTAATAGTAATATACAATGCCTTGTATCACTGGTAGATCTGCTCTTTTCACTATACTTTCGATCTTGTATGATAAAGTAGACCAGGGCATTAATTTACGGAAAAATCTAAAAACAGATACAAGGTTTTTTGCCCGACAGCAACAATGTTATTATGCCTCAATTGTCTCAGGCTGTAAACAACAACACAGCTACCCTGAATCTTCCAACCTTTGCAAACATCTGGTTGCCCTCATCATGGGAACAGGCTTGGAATGTGTCAACAGGCTCCACAGCAACCATTTTCTGCATTTAGGGCACAAAGGCTAAATTATTAAAGCTGCTATAAGCAATAATATGTCAAAATTTGAATGACCGTTTATTTATTTAATTTTTTTTGGTATTCAGATAGTCAGCAATTTAGACAAATTATTGCTTATAGCAGCTTTAATGGTGTTTTAAGCATTATGTTATACTTTAGGTATTGAAAAATAGCAGCTCTACAAGCTTAACTCATAAAATGCAGGTGGGGCATTAGGGTCACTAGGGCAGTGCGGTTGGGGCATCAGGGTCTCTGTGGCCACAAGGTATATAATTTAAAACTAAGGCTTAAGTAAGACATTCCTGTCCTGCCTGGGAAACGACATAAGATAACAAAGAATCTAAGATAACCAATTTTGTTGTTATGCCAATCAATGTTGTTTTGACTAACGAAAACTAAATGGAAACTAAATTAAAACTAAGCTAAAAAATAGACTCAAATGTTAGGAAGGGGCTAGTGGACAAGAGATCGAGTATAAGTCATTTTACACGGTTGCATGCTGAAAATAGCAGATCTACAAGCTCACAACGTGTGAGCTTGTAGATCTGCTATTTTCAGCAAGTGTAAAACCAGTCATTACGACAACATCAAGGCCCACCAAAATACATTTTAGTCTACTAAATCAACTATATTTAGTCGACTAAAATCTTGTGACATTTAGTCGACTAAAACTAGACATTCCAAGTGACTAAAATGTGACTAAAACGAAATGAAAACTATTCAAGAGACTATGACTAAAACAAAAATCAAAATGTGCTGCCAAAAACAACACTGATGCCTCAATCCCCACATGTCTGTGTTACTACTGCTCTTGTACACTATTGGCCGGCTCACCACAGACACTGAAGAACCTCCAATGGGAAGATGGGAGGCGGAGCTCTATCTTACTCCTCCCATTAAACATCCCCCACTGTGGTTTGAGTAAATAGTAAACAGTGCATTTATATAGCGTCTTTATCCAAGGCAGTGTGAATTCACCCATTTCACACACATTCATACACTGATGGCGGAGGAAACCATGCAAGGCACCAACCAGCACATCAGGAGCAATTAGGGGTTCAGAGAGAGTCTTGCTCAAGGACACTTCGACACTAACTCTGGGGAAGCCCGGGTTCGAACTAGCAACCTTGCGGTTACCATCCAGCTACTCTACACCTTAGTCACCGGCTTTGTCTTTAAATAAATACTTTTTGAAATGTCTATGGGAAAAATGCATTGGTAATCATTTACTGGGCCTGGCGTCGTCATGACAGGGGGCGGGACTGCGACGCTCTATTATCACCCATTCTTAATGGTATAAACAACTGATGTCTCCTAGCAACAATTGACTGTTGGTACATAATATGTACCATCCGGCAGTTTCAGTTCCATTCAGAATAACATTGGGTGTTGTTGTATGTCTTGTGTATTCCAGTGGGTCAGTTCCATTCAGAATAACATTGGGTGTTGTTGTATGTCTTGTGTATTCCAGTGGATCAGTGTGCCTTTTGCTCTGAACCACCCAGCGGTGACAGACATCACCGTGACGGCCGTGAAGGCCGTGTACCAGGCGCCGTGGCGAGGCGTCATACACAGAAGCGACATCTGGACATGGATTGACAATTTCTTTTTACTGGTACATAATAATACATTCTAAGATATTAAATCCGGGGAGCGAAAGCCATGAAGGGAGGAACTGCTCTCTCAAGCTACAGTATCTGTCACGGTTTGCAGGTGTTAGGACCCAAGTGCAGGAAACTCAAACAAAGGCAGGACAAGAATATCACATAAACTTGACTTTACTTGGTTAATGACATAGGATAACAGCAGTACATACACTGAACATAAAACCTGACACTAACTTAAGATCCAGCACTGAACAAACACAAGGCAGAGTTTAAATAGTCACTGGAGCTCATCACCCAACCTGGCTCAGCTGGTCCCCACAGGTGACGGCACTATCAGGGCAATCAGAGTCAGAGGAGCAGGACTTGGGAGAGACAGAGGAAACTCATGGTCAAACAGGGGGGACTCAGGACGTGACCATGACAGTATCTTGATAGCCATTTACCATTCTTGTATTTTACACAGTAAACTCTTAATTTACCAATTTGTAATGCCAAGTTAACCCATTCTGACCTGAGATCAGATTCATACGAGGTTTCCACTGGACACACACTGGTCTGATTAACCCATTCTGACCTGAGATCAGATTAAAAAAATGTCAGTCGTTCTTCGATTTTTCAAAAAATAGCAGACCTACAAGCTCGTAGCGCGCCACTCGGTGGCGCGCTACAAGCTTGTAGATCTGCTATTTTTCAATAGCTAAAGCATGACATGACGCTAACACCAAAATGGGTTCCCGGTCAGAATGGGACCATTTGTAATGCCAAGTTAATACTGTGTAATTGGAGTGTATACAAATGTATGTATATTGTAAGTGTCTTATTAAGGGACCAAGAAGACACGCAGTGACTTTGGTCACTTCTTGTTTTTGTAGTTTTTTTTCTTCTCCTTCTTCCGCCAAAAATAGCTGTTCTGACTGAACCGTGCAGTCGCTTTTCGTGAAACTCGGTAATCTGGTAGAGGGCCATGCCAAACGGTGACTATGTGAAGCCCATGACCATTGGCCAAATGGTGGCGCTATAGCACTGAAATTGAAAATTAAGTTGAAAATGCAAACTTTGAATGTACATATCTCATGAACCGTTTGACCGTTGGCAATGACACTTTGATACACATATGTGTCTCCTCATGCCGAACAACTTCCATATGCTGACTTTTGACCTCTGACCTTTAGATTACCCACCATTTTGAATTATATGAAAACCATTAAAAATCTATCTTCTCCCAGGATCTTTGATCAAAATGCACAAAAACGTCTACACTTGAACTTTGAACTTATACGAACAAAAAATCGTAACAGATTTCTTTTAAGTGAAAAAATGAAGTTTTTATGAGCCAATAAAAAATATTCTGTCTTGTGAAACCTCTCATGCAACCAATACGTCTTCCAAATACGGTTGGCAGAGCTAATACCTATACTGCATGTTACTGTATAGAATGAGTCAACTGACAGAGTCTGCTTAGCTCAGTCGGTAGAGCTCTCACCTATGGACCACAGGGTCACTGGTTCAAATCCGGGTGGTGACAACCACAGCCTGTGATTCTTATTTGTGCATATTGTTCTCTCTCTGTCTCTCTCTCTCTCTCTCTCTCTCTCATAGAGATACTAGTAACTGTAATAGAGTAATAAGTCTAATAATGTAATAAGTGTATTTAGTGTAATAGTGTAATAAGTCTAAATTTGTAATAGTGTACTATTAGTGTAATAGTAGTGTAATAGTGTAACATAAGTGTAATAGTGTAATATTGTTAAAAGTCTAATAGTGTAATAGTGTAATAGTAGTGTAATAGTGTAATAAGTCTAATAGTGTAATAGTGCAATAAGTGTAATAGTAGTGTAATAAGTGTAATAGTAGTGTAATAAGTGTAATAGTGTAATATTGTAATAAGTCTAATAGTGTAATAGTGTAATAGTGTAATAGTGTAATAAGTGTAATAGTGTAATAGTGTAATAGTGTAATAGTAGTGTAATAGTGTAATAAGTGTAATAGTGTAATAGTAGTGTAATAGTGTAATAAGTGTAATAGTGTAATAAGTGTAATAATAGTAATAGTGTAATAGTAGTGTAATAGTGTAATAAGTCTAATAGTGTAATAGTGTAATAGTAGTGTAATAGTGTAATAAGTCTAATAGTGTAATAGTGTAATAGTAGTGTAATAGTGTAATAAGTGTATTTAGTGTAATAGTGTAATAGTGTAATAGTGTAATATTAGTGAATTAGTGTAATAGTAGTGTAATAGTGTAATAGTAGTGTAATAGTGTAATAGTAGTGTAATAGTGTAATAAGTCTAATAGTGTAATAGTAGTGTAATAGTGTAATAAGTCTAATAGTGTAATAGTAGTGTAATAGTGTAATAAGTGTAATAGTGTAATAAGTGTATTCTGTCCTCTCTCTGTCTCCACTCTCTCTGTCCTCTCTCTGTCCTCTCACTGTCTCCACACTCTCTGTCCTCTCTCTGTCTCCACACTCTCTGTCCTCTCTCTGTCTCCACACTCTGTCCTCTCACTGTCTCCACACTCTGTCCTCTCTCTGTCTCCACACTCTGTCCTCTCACTGACTCCACACTCTGTCCTCTCTCTGTCTCCACACTCTGTCCTCTCACTGTCTCCACACTCTGTCCTCTCACTGTCTCCACACTCTGTCCTCTCACTGTCTCCACACTCTGTCCTCTCTCTGTCTCCACACTCTGTCCTCTCACTGTCTCCACACTCTGTCCTCTCACTGTCTCCACACTCTCTGTCCTCTCTCTGTCTCCACACTCTGTCCTCTCACTGTCTCCACACTCTCTGTCCTCTCTCTGTCTCCACACTCTGTCCTCTCACTGTCTCCACACTCTCTGTCCTCTCTCTGTCTCCACACTCTCTGTCCTCTCTCTGTCCTCTCTCTGTCTCCACACTCTGTCCTCTCACTGTCTCCACACTCTCTGTCCTCTCTCTGTCTCCACACTCTGTCCTCTCTCTGTCTCCACACTCTGTCCTCTCTCTGTCTCCACACTCTCTGTCCTCTCTATGTCCTCTCTCTGTCCTCTCTCTGTCTCCACACTCTCTGTCCTCTCTCTGTCTCCACACTCTCTGTCCTCTCTCTGTCTCCACACTCTGTCCTCTCTCTGTCTCCACACTCTCTGTCCTCTCTCTGTCTCCAAGCTCTCTGTCCTCTCTCTGTCTCCACACTCTCTGTCCTCTCTGTCTCCACACTCTCTGTCCTCTCTATGTCCTCTCACTGTCTCCTCACTCTCTCACTCTCTGTCCTCTCTCTGTCTCCACACTCTGTCCTCTCTCTGTCTCCACACTCTGTCCCTGTCTCCACACTCTGTCCTCTCTGTCTCTCTCTCTCGCTCTCTCTCTCCACTCTCTCTCTGTCTCCACCCTCTCTCTTTGTCTCCACCCTCTCTCTCTCTCTCTCTCTCTCTCTGTCTCTCTCTCTCTCCACACTCTCTGTCCTCTCTCTCTCTGTCTCTCTCTCTCTATCTCCTTGGTCCCGCCTTATCGCTGCTTGCAGCTATATTATGGTTTTGTATTTGCACTTTAGATGCTTGGGGGCATACCGTGGCAGGTGTACTTCCAGCGGGTTCTGTCGTCCTCCTCTGCTACGTATGCGCAGGTCCTCTCCTTCCTGGCTGCGTTCGGATGCCTCATCATGGCTGTGCCCTCCGTTCTCATAGGAGCCATAGCGGCATCTACAGGTTAGACTGCTAAACGCACGCACGCACACACACACACACACACACGTGTGCACGCACACACACACACAAACACACGTGTGCGCACGCACACACACGCACATTCTCACGTCACGTGTGTGTCATTTGGAGATACCTCAGGTGCACGTATGTTGCCCTTAGATCTAAGAGAGAGTTTGATAAATAGCAGCTGGTTCACCTCATCCATAATGAGGTATAGCGGCTAGCAATCCGCTTAATAACCAACCATGGTGGATCTGTAAATATTACATTAGAGGCAGGGGACCAAATTAGAGGTTTGATCTCCAGATCAAAGTCCTTGGTGATACTGTGATTACAACTAGCAATGTTTACTCCTGTTTAATAAACTTTGGTCTACCCGGGTGTAAAACATTTTAATTGCTATGTGTACAAAATGTCCTGCAGCCTCTGATATTTGTTTCTCCTTTTTGGTTTTCTTATGGAAGCTCTACCCTCCTTTTGCTTATTTGTTTAAAGGAACACTTCACCACTTATCAACCTATCTTCGTAGGTCCTCACTAATATTCATGATGAAATGCCACCATTTCTTTCTACCCAGTCTGTGGGCAGTTCAGAAACCAGTCTGTGTCAGGAGGGCTGTGGGCAGTTCAGAAACCCGTCCACCAGTGACATCATCGATGGGGAATCCAAGCAAATAGAAACTGCAGGCTTTCTATAGTCCTGAAAAGTTGTAATGCCAAAATGGAAGCCATCGTTCTGGCGCTAATAAAAATCAACATTTTTGTAAAAAAAAATCTTGTTTGAAAAAATGTCTGCCTAACGATGATGTGGACGTGTTTCTGAACTGCCCACAGCCCTCCTATGAGACACAGACTGAGTAGAAAAGAATTGTGCCATTTTATCATGATTATTAGTGACCTATTATATGAAGATACGTTGAAAAGTGGTGAAGTGGTCCTTTAAGCAAGTCATATTCATTTAAACATCACAGTCAGTGTCAGTTCTAAGACAAACCTTCCATAAGTCCAAACCTTAACATCTTGCAGTGACCAATCTTTTGAAAAGGCGTGTGCTTGCGTGCGTGTGTGTGTGCGTTTGTTGGATGTGCATTTTCAAGTAACACATTAACTCCTCTACTTTTGCCCAGACTGGAACCAGACGGAGTACGGACCGATTCCCCCTAAAGATAACGGCAAAGCGGACATGATCCTACCCATAGTGCTGCAGCACCTTTGCCCGCCATTCGTCTCGTTCTTTGGCCTGGGCGCCGTGTCTGCAGCCGTGATGTCATCTGCAGACTCATCCATCCTGTCGGCCAGCTCCATGTTCGCGAGGAACATCTATCAGCTGGCCTTCCGCCAGTCGGTCAGTCCTTTTGTGTTCTGCTGTATGATGGCCATATAGAGCGTCGCAGTCCCGCCCCTTCGAGAGATCCGGAAAAGAAATCCCCGTTCATTTTCCTCATAGACAAATCATGACAACAAACACAATTTTACGGGCCAAACAAAGAATTAGAAAGTAGAAAATAACGGCAGGTTACAACTTTTTTCTTCTTTGTAATTATTTGTTTGGTCCAACATATTGTGTGTGTTGTCATGATTTGTCACGACAAGAGTTGGCTTCGTACGACGCTTAAAAGGTCTTTAAATAAATACGTTTTGAAAAGCCTATGGAGAAAATGAATGGAGAATCATTTCCTGGGCCACTCGTAGTTCTGAAAGGGGGTGGGACTGCGATGCTGTCTATAATGTAGAAAGGAGGGACACCCGCTTGCTGGGTTCAGAGCATTTTTTATTAAGAAGGTCGCAAGACCGAAACATATTACCTACCGGGTGTGCGGAAGTCATCTCTCTATAGCTATATGATGGCCAAAAATATCTAACAGCTCTTACATTTTGATGGTTGTCAGTTTGTGTACTTTTCAAAGGGGTCATGAGTCAGGATATTTATTATACTGTATGTGATGATGTGATTTATTTATTTTTCATAATATGTATTTATAATTTATTTTATATGTATTAAATGTTGTGATGTTCTGTACAGTTTAGTTTAATGTCCTAAACCTTTCTCTCTTCTTCCTCAGGCGTCGGACAGAGAGATCGTGTGGGTGATGCGTATCACCATCTTTGTGTTCGGGGCTCTGGCCACAGTGATGGCGTTGGTTACTGGAACAGTGTACGGCCTGTGGTACCTGAGCTCAGACCTGGTCTATGTCATCATCTTCCCCCAGCTGCTTAGCGTGCTCTTTGTCAAAGGCACCAATACGTACGGCTCGGTGGCCGGCTACCTGTTTGGCATGGTGCTGCGTATAGGCGGAGGGGAGCCCTACCTGCGACTGCCCCCCTTCATCTACTACCCTGGCTGGGTAACGGAGCAACGGGAAAATCCCTTTAGCAAATTGATGGAGGACGTGGTTGTTCAGAAGTTCCCCTTCAAGACAGTTTCTATGTTGGCCTCGTTCTTAGGTAATGTCGCCGCCTCCTACTTAGCCAAGTACCTGTTTGAGAGTGGCAAGCTGTCCCATAAGTACGACTTCCTAGACGCAGTGATGTCCAAGCACAGTGCCGAGATTATGGATAAAACGACACTCGTCACCCGTGGGGGTGGGGACAACATCGGGCTGTCAGAGATGGCGCCCGTCAAATCACGACTGAGCGTGACCTTGGCGACCGCCTTCACACGCCGCGACACGCTCACACGCCGCGACACGCTTCCCAAAGAAGCGTGCACGACTTTCGAGGAGGAGGATTCCAGCCCTGACTCCCCCAATCACGACGCAGAATAACAGATTCAGGATGTGGACAGACCAAGCGATCCGGTTGATAGTTTCTGTGACAAATGTGTCAACCACAAGAACCGCAGTAACAAATGACAGAAAAATAATATATAATATATATATATATATAAGTCCTTGGGACTATTTAGAGCATCACACACCTCAGCCAGGGAAACATACCACATCAGGATGAACACTGTGGCAGACTGCTGTATAGTAGCTTACTCAACCGTCCAAATATACACAGTAAAATCTTCAGTGTTCATTGAAATGTCGCAGAGTAACATGAGCACTTGGGTTTTACTGGGCGGAGGGGCTCCCGTTTTACAATTGCCATCATACGAGCACATGAACACGCACAGCTAGTAGAAATCATGTCCATCTCTCCTCAGATCAAAGACAATGAAAGGATATTTCAGAGCCTCGAAATTTGTTTAGTATATCTTTGCGTTCTTCCGTCACGAGTTGTGACTGAGTGGATGATTACATCTGGACATGTCCGGTGTTAATGGAAGAGACGGTAATAGTAGCTCTACAGAGACCAGGACCTGTTGAAGGGAACCGTTGCATATTTTTGATCAGATGTCTGTCTGTCTGTCGTGACTAATGGACAGACGGGATGGATGCCAGGTACGTACTGCACTGTGTGAGAACTGCCTGACAGCAGAGCTGTTACTTGTGAAAGATAATCACTAATAAGGCAAAGCAATAACATATGCAGGTACAGTCATCTCCACTAGACATGTAAAATGTGAGCATTCAATGTGATGCACACGGAAATATGAATGATAGTTTGATTCCATGTAAGTTCACCTCATTTCTGTACTGTAAGTTCACTCGTGTTTTTCACCTTTGTATAGGGATTCATTCATTTGTTAAGGCTATAGATTGACTCTGCAAATAAGAAACATTTCTGCTGATAGAATAGGTGAATATAACTAAGATATATATATATAAAAAAATAACAGCTAAATAGTATTACATCTATTTTAGACTTTTGTTTTGCTCTCATTTAGACAGAACAGTGTAGATAGATAATAAATTGGGAGGGGGGCATGCGACACGGACTGGTTGTGCTCATGTGGTCGATGCAGGATGTCGTCTACTGGCACGCCCTACATTTATGTCCTGCAATGTTGATTTTTGGTTATTTCATTAAAATGTGTATCACTCAGTCAAAGTGATGGACATGATGAAGCAGGAAGCCCTGCGTCTATCATACCATACATACTAGAAAATATACAAGCCGTAGTATAAAGTAGTTGAATTAAAGCACTGTTGTGGCCACTGTAGATACTTTTATTTTTAACGTTGAGTATCAACGCAGATCTTAATTTCCTCGTGAGGATCATTGTGAACCGAGTCAGATTTCAACGTATTAAACATTATTATTGTGTATATTCAATTGCCTTAATTAACCTTAAAAGATGATGATTTTCATTCACAGTGATGACTGTGCTAATGCTATGGGTTTCTAAGTCTATTCAGACTTCAGTGGACAAAGACTTGAATATGAATGTATACCCTCTACAAAGTGATCTATTGTCATCTAGTAGTGCACATCTACAGATGTGTACTGTGTACTGAGTTCTGTACCTACGTAGTGCACATCTACAGATGTCTGTGTACTGAGTTCTGTTGGTTAGGCTAGACATCTACAGATGTCTGAGTTCTGTTGGTGATTTGCAAAGTCAAACAGCTAATGTTGCAGCTTCATTTTAGGAGCAGGTATTTCATTCATTTTAACGTCGTCAGTAAAGTACAGTTTATTTTCTCTGTGATGTATATGTTTGTAGACATGTGAATATAGTATATAAAATATACAAATATTATTGTTGCAAATTATTCATATAAGATATAGATGACAGATGACACTGACCCCTATTTATTTTTGATGTCAGAAAACATTGAAACAAGAAAAAGAATGATATTACTGGTGCAAGCCAAATCATTCAAATTATATTAAACCATGTCTTTGATCACTGGTTTCTTGATTTTTTTTAAATGATGTTGTAATGCAGAACTGTGGTTTGATTAAGCCTCGTTTAATCAATTGTATCGTTTAATCAATTGTTCCTCTCTGTCGTAGCAGGGATGTCTGTGACCACATTCTATGTTTAGCTGTTCTGTTCTGGAAAAGTATGTTGGACTTGGTATATACATTTGAGCTTTAACCCATTACAACCGGGAAAGCATCTGTGTCATTTCAGTTAAAAGGAACCCTGGCTAATAAGACAAATATGCCTTAAAACATTATACTTGCCCTCCATAACTAAAATAAAAAAATAAAAACAACTTCAATATTTTATTGCTTTCATAAATAGAGAATCTTTCACTCAATAGGAAGTTCAGGAACTGCTCCCGTCGCAAGTTGATAATGTCATATGTCAACTTAATACTTCCTAAGGCTAATATGAGTAACAAAGTGATATTTTAAATACTTTATATTAGCACGTGCATTCCATATATTCCATAGGGCTGGACCAAATGTTTTATTAACCAGGGTTCCTTTTAATGTAGCATCAATCATTTTAACCACTTTAACCATTATTTTAAACATTGATTATTCATATACATATTAATGTCGTGGGTCCTTGACATGAAAATGTTTGAGAACCACTGATATACATTTACAGTAGCTACAGTATGTTTTTCAATTAAGTACCACTACCCAGGGTCAAGTGGATTTTAAATTCTAATGTTGTCCGCAATGTTACATTTTAAATGATGATTCTCAACGTACAAGGCTGATCCGGGCCTGTTCGTTTTGGCCAGGGTCCTTCAGCTAGCCCCATGGTGGACAGGGAATGAACATGGCCGCAAAACGTGACTGAAATTACAATCGGTTGGCTTGCGTCTTTGTCCCCGTTCATGGGCGCAGTGAAAAGACTGCATCTTAAAATAGCTCTCTGTCGGTTATTTACATTACCTTAAGTGCTGCACGAGCTCGTCTGGGACTCGGGTGGGTCGACCGCGGGGGAGGGGTAGGTGTTGGTTCAGGAAGGATGGAACTCGGGCGGGGAATTGTGGGTGTGGCCTGTCAGCGTCCTCGACTCCTCGCCATAAAACCCACCAACCCCGATGCGAGGCGTGACGCAAGTGCCCCACCCCACCCATTATCGCACTTCCGTCCACTCTCCTCCGTTCATCACGATGTCCTCCTCTGTGTCCTTGGTTTCCTGAGACCAATCCTTTAACCCATTTTGGGCGGGAACCCCTTTTGGTGTTAGCATTTATGTTGGGTGCATGTGTTTGGTCCGACTAGTCATTGGTCCGAAAAAACAACCCACCTCAAACCCTAACCTAACCATAACCGCAAGCATGGGAGCAGGCGCTAGTCCGCTATGTCGAACCAATTCTCCGTCGGACCATAGTATGCCTCCCATTTATGTTATGATTTAGCTATTTAAAAATAGCAGATCTACAAGCTCATAGCGCGCCACCGAGTGTCGCGCTACAAGCTTGTAGGTCTCCTATTTTTGAAAAATCGAAGGAGGACTGACATAGAAACATAGCTTTTTCAGAAAACTGTCAGGATGTAGAAGACATTTTTAGAATCTGATCTCAGGTCAAAATAGGATAAAGAGAGCATAGACTGGAGAGAGAGAGAGAGAGAGAGAGAGAGAGAAGGAGAGAGCATCCCATCTCCATTCATACAGGGTACACTGTAGAGCACTCATGATAATTAACAATTATGACAGAAATGTCCCCCTCAGCCAAAAGTCAATCCATTTATTTTGGGGGTTTGGGTGGAAGGGAGCGGTCATATTGACGTGCTCAATGACGCTCATTTGGTAGTAAACCAGAACACATCCATTCATTCGCTGGATATATTTAGAATATATATATTTTGAGTCCTTTGAGCAGTTTTCACATCGCATTTGTAGTCATGTGTACGGAGCTCCATCTCTTGTCTTAGTAGTTGTAAAGCTACGGGCAAACCTAAGAGTAGGTCCATAGCAGAAGCTACATTTATTCATTATTTTGCTATATAAAATGTGATTTTTTAAACCCTGTGAAATCCAAATCTGTTACGGTATACAGCTTTTGAGCAAAGAACTGTTCCTCAAAAGGTCTGTGCAATAAATGAGCATTTGCGCCTGTCGTAGACATGCGCAGAGCAAGTTCAGTCAGGGAACCTCAGTCAGCGCGCCGGCCGTTAATTGGGCCACCGCAGCATCAAGCTCTCATCCACATGATTCACTCAGCCAATCACACGCTCACCCAATCTCTCATACCGGCTACTTGAACCAGAGGGGTTGCAGTCCTCTGCCTTCTTGCTTGCTTACACTGCTGTTGTATCAACGTGCTGTTGTCATACAACCTGCGCTCAACTCTGCTTGCTTTAGCCTACTGCCGTTGTATCAGCGTGCTGCTGTCATACAACTTGCGCTCATTCTGCTTGCTTACTGCTGTTGTATCAGCGTGCTGCTGTCATACATCCTGCGCTCAATTCTGCTGCTGCTGCCTTTTTGTATACTGCGTGCTGCTGTATACAAAGTGCTCACCCACCTCCACCCCAGCTACCACCTGTCGTTTTGGATCTACTGTTTAGGTACGGGGGATTCAGAGTCCCTATGGTTGGGACTGATGCGCTTGACCTGAGTACCTAAAAGCAGATCCAATACATCGCCAAACCATAATAAATATATTGCATTGATTATCTTATATTCAATAAATATATATTACATCCTCCTTGAGTTGTCTGACTGAACTATTGCGTTTCTTAAATGATTGACCTTACAGATTAGTCAGATGAAACAGTCTCTATATAATGTACAGTATAAATGTTGGAACATTAATGCACCTGATCATCAGTGATCTGCTCTCCTTGACATTCCAAGCACAATTAGAAGTATACGGTACATGTTTCTGTTGATTTTTATCTACTGTAACTCAACTGTCCATTCTCATTTATTCCTGGACTTCATTTCCCAGAACAACCTGATAACGTGATAAGGGTGAATTCTCAGAATCCGGGTTCAAACACTTTCCACTTGGTTTAGACATGTGGAGCACAGTCGATTGAGATACCAGTGAATCAGTGTAACATTAAAACCAGAAAAGTTCCCTTCTGAACCCCACATCTTTAAGTTTTGCCCAGTGATATGAGTCCTGGAAACCTATAGCCTTATTACCTTATTAATTATTGATTATGTTTTTTAACCACACCATGCCTTTATAGGTCATTTTACACTGATTCACTCATTATTCAATTTCCATTTTCCATCAAATCCTTTATTCTGCATGGTAAGTATTTAACATCATTATAATTATTTAATTCCATCACCATCTACAATGACTGGAGAACTTGTATAACCCTGGATAAGTGAATCAATGCAAAGTTAATTTAACCATTATATAATATATGCTTTAGTTTAAACTAACACAAAGAAGAAAATAATAACAAAGATAATCCAAATGTTTTGCAGAATACCACTAGTTTGTTGTGACAACAGCAGATATTGTAGAATTGATATTCTACCACAATCTTACAGGATGTCCCATAAGGAGTTATACCGTATGTTGACAGTGTGGTTCTGCGACAGGGGGGATGGGACTACAGCCTTTGACCCACAGAGAGATGTAATATGGCTGAGTGAAAGTCCCCACAGGCACCACCACCACCACCACCACCTCCCCACGCATAACCACAATCCTGTCAAAATGCTTCAAAGTGTCAATGATCCAGGATGTACAGTATGTGGCATAATTCTACTGTTAAAATAGAAAAGAAAATAGAGAGTAATGTTCAACTTCTTTACTGTGACGTATTGTAGGAGCTGAAAATAAATAAACGGAGCATATATATATATATATAAACTCAGTATCAGATGTGATGTCCATGATTTGTCTGTTGTTGCGACGTAAGTAAGAGACGGCCATATCTCATCTCAGACGGAGCCTCTGCCAGCAAGACGGCGGGATGCTATTTATGGCCTACTTTATGGCCCCTGTAATTTAATTGCAAAGCACCTAATTGAAATATGGGGACCGAAAGAGACACAGGCAGAGGAGAAGAAAAAGCAGAGATACAGTATAGGGGGGGTTTTTTGGGATGGAGATATGTGGCAGAAATAAAGGGGGGAAATGGAAGGCGGAATGCAAGGTAAGGGTAAGGTTGAAATGAAGGGGATAACTTTTTAGTGAACTATATATAGCAAATGTAAAAGGTGAAAGGTGCTATATAAATAAATAAATACAAAATAATGTGGTTAACTGCTGTTGATACAAACAAGGTTCAAGGTTCAAGTTTATTTTGTGTCCCCGAAGGGCAAATTGGGTTGCAGCATAGACAGTATACATTAAACAATGAGACAGTACACATAAACAAACAGTTCACATACCAGATACCAAAGTACAAAGGTGCACGTAACCATTAAAGTGCAGGCGTTAAAGTGCTATATGCGAAAGGTCATAAAAAGTGTGTGTGCATAAACATTAGGCACGAGACCAATACAGTAAAAAGTAAAAAGTGCTTATAAGGTTATGTCCTAGATCTACCCACAGCAGCATTTAGTGTGCAAATAGAGACCGGGACAAAGGAATGTTTGTGCCTGTTTTTTGTGGCACAATAAGGGGCTCGCAAGCGAAGGCCGGATGGGAGAAGGATGTACAGTACTCTCCGTGTAGAGGGTGAGAAGCATCAGATCGGATACACAGGGCTTTGTTAAGCACCTGTTTCTTAAAGATCTGGTCTAGGCTGTTTATTTGTGAGCCAGTTATTTTAGAGGCCACTTTTACAATTTCCCCTCGGGAAACGCAGCTTTACGGTACACTACACTATAGTATAGTACATACATGACAATGCCTCGTCTCACTGTGTCCGTCATATCCCTCCATTTATCTTAATAAGCAACTGAGGAGCCTCTTCAGCTAAATGAACGTGGCGGCTGCTGTGATCTAATCAACCATCACAACCTAATTATAGTACAGCCATAACCCACTCATGGCCATGCAGCGTCTCACTGTAGACTCTTCAGCTGACCAGAGGAATGAACAACCTGCTCATGCTGTGCAGCACATACTGGTTGGACCTGAAGTAAGGAAAGGAAAGGTACTATGTTTACCCAGGGTAACTGGACTAAGCTCAAGAACTTGTTTACAGCCAGGCCCTGCTCATAGAACATTTCATGGTAGGGGTTCAATGCCTTGTCCAAGGGCACTTCAGCGGTGGTAATCTTAACGTGCCGGTCCGGGGATACGAACTAGCGACCTTACGATATCAAGACCGCTCCACAAACCGTTCGGCCACCGCTGCCTCATAAGTAAAAGTTCTCTGTGATGAAATAGTACAGTTTAGTATCTATAGGCCTATAAGTCATTTGTTTGGTTTAATTTGAATAAATCAAAGTAGTCCTCATTTCCAAGACTTTTCAGGCGTCCCACAAATTGAGACCTTGTCCCACATTGTGACTGGCAGGCAATTGCATCAGTGTTCAAATGGCCTAATAGTTTAGTCCCCTAATAGTTGGCCTTCTGTTGTAAAGCTCTCTCATTGTCTCTTCCTGCGAGATGTGTTTTTAAGCCTGTTAAAATAGCATGAAAAATGAACAAACACCCGCACACTGTCTTCAAATGCAGTGACCAACTTTTATTTAGGGAAACGTTGCTGATTCTCCTACGCACCTGTCGCCTGTACGTGTGCAAAAGCCTTGCTTTTTATTATAGTTTTTTGTTAAAATAGCATAAAAATATCAGAGTTTATAAATGATAGCCAATAGGCCTATATGCCTTGACATCAAGGCATTTAATATACTGTAGCACTCAAATAGCACTCAAAAAGTAAGTTGCTAACCCGGTACTCCAGTATCGCTTGTTTGTCCCACACATATATATATATATTATATATATTTCTGTCCCTCAAATGAACAGTTTGGATCTGGTCACCCTGAAAAGGGCTAATTAGGCTTTGTTTTTCTTATTTAGTTGTCATTGTTGGCCTACTGCCTAGGCCTAGGACCTATGAGGGCCTATAGGACCAATTCAATTGGGGAATAAATTAAATAATTAAATAAGAAATGCAAATAGGCTATATATAAAAACAGAAACATTTCTGACAGTTTTAAAAGATAAATTACTGTTTCATTTTAATCAATTGAATTATATATTTTCAAATTTAATTTGTGTGACTTTTTTCCATCTTAAAACAAACTACAAATACATTCAAAGTTGACAATCTTTGCATGTTTGTCACTGTCATTGTCAAATACATTTTGCCATGAGTGCTGCTGGCTTCTGTCACAAGCGTCAGCAAATCCCTTTGCAAAGCACTGGCCTCGAACATGACAGTTTTTCTGAAAAACCTATGTTTCTATGTCAGTGGTGCTCAAACTATTTCATTTCAAGGACCCCCAATATCATATGTAATTGGCTGCCAACCCCTATCTGAAAATATGTTGTTCCAGGGACCCTCCAGAAGCAAAGATTAGAGTTAAAATGTTCACTCTGTAATAATATATATTCAAAGGTTTGAGGCACATTTTCGCGATTTTTCTAAAATAGCAGACCTACAAGTTAGCTAAAGTATAACATAATGCTTTAAAACACCAAAAGGGGTTCCCGCCCAAAATGGGTTAAGCTACCTTAAAGCTGACAGTTTATGAATCAACTAACAGTACACCATGTGTTCTCAACCTGTGGGCCAGGGACCCACCGGTGGGCTGTCAGGTTATTGCAAGTGGTCCCCCAAATAATTGGCAAAACACTAAGCTTTTAATCATAATATAACATTATTATTAGTTATTTTATGCATGTAAAAATGTGCCGACTTACAATACATTTTGCAACCCACCAGTGGGACCGGCTCACAGGTTGAGAACCACTGTATTAAATCCTATAAAAGTGATATTGGGACATTTATGCGGGACATCAAGTGCGTTGTGTGCGCATGTGTTGGACTTCATTTATCTGTGGGTTGTGTCATAGAAGCTGTACCCCCCAGCATCAGGGTTGTTGTGTCATATAGAAGATGTCCCCCCCAGCATCAGTTCTTTATACACAGGGAACAGAGAGAGAAGAGGAGGTTGTACATTTGTTCAAGTCATTGGGGAAGCTAATGCACCACACACACACACACACACACACACACACACACACACACACACACACACACACACACACACACACACACACACACACACACACACACACACACACACACACACACACACACAATGGTATAGCCTCAGGGGACCTGTTCTCTCTGAGACTGCAGTAAGGAGGGTGAATGGGACCCATGAGAGCCATTGACACACACACACGCACACACGCACACACACACACACACACACACACACACACACACACACACACACACACACACACACACACACACACACACACACACACACACACACACACACACACACACACACACAACTGACATAGGATGACGTCACAAGATTTCTCATACTAACAATGGTGAGAATCTCTATACGTTTTGTCACTGCTGATACATTCCAGCTTGTGTTCAGAGTTTCACAGCAAATCATTCTTACAGCGTGGGTTTCTCTCTAGGGTCGGTCAATGTGTGCCGTCTGGACTCTGGGGGAGCTAATGTTGAAACCACTTGACCACCAGTTCTACTGTTCTTCTACACATTGCCATTGATTGATTGATTGATTGATTAACAGTTTGCAGAATTACAGTAGTACAACTCAATACAAAAAACTGTTAACAGTGAGTGGACGACACCATAAAGCATTACACTTGTTTACAATAGGGCCCACCATTTTCAATTCATCATAACATTTAGAGACGTATGAATATACACTATATAGTCAAAACAGGAAGTCATCATAGGAGGTAAAAAAGGGCCATATAGGCCACACACACAAGTATCTCCACAATTACTTTTTGTTTACAATTGTTTTAATAACTTTACAGCTATATTAGGCTACTTCATGCACTTTATATAATATGGATCATTCTAAATGATTTAAATAGTGAGAGTAAGAGGAGAAAACCAGTCAAACAGAATACAGAGAGAGGAAACAGGACAAAGAGAGGATGATAATGTTAACAGTGTCATTCCGCGCTTACTTCATCGCTATGATCTACCACATGCCACACCCATTTATGTAAGTGCGCATGTCTGTCTCTCTGTGTGTGTGTGTGTGTGTGTGTGTGTGTGTGTGCGCGTGCGTGCGTGCATGTGTGTGTGTGTGTGTGTGTATCAGTGACAGGGCTGAGTCTGAGCCAGAGAATCCATTAGGCCTGATTGAAAAGCACAGGGTGGTAGAAATAACCCTGTAACCCTGAGAGAAGGTGAAGAGAGTGCATGCACGTACACACACACACACACACACACACACACACACACACACACACACACACACACACACACACACACACACACACACACACACACTACCCTTCAGGGTAGGGTCGCTCAGTGCGGGCACTCGGCACACCCGGTGCGCAGCGCACTGGATTTTCTAACGACAACGCACGAGTGCACTGAATAAACGAACTACAAGAGAGCACACCCGTGCGTTCAGGGCGCATTTCCGAACGCACCCGTGTCGAAGTGTCCTTGGGCAGATCGGTGCCTTGAATGCGACATAATGATCAACTATGACGGCTAGACTTTTGAGTACAATGTATTCAACTTGTAACTAATCATTGAATTAATTACTTTACTTAAAGATGGTGTGCCATGATTTTCCCCCCTAAAACATGATCATGAGGTACTACAGTATGATTATCCTAGGAAGATTTGTTTTAAATCGTGTACAGAAAGTGTTAAAATTATGTTATTATGTGGCCACACCCACCATATAAGTGCTAGTTTTTAACGTCAGTTCAACTGAGAGATGGAATTAACCGTCACTCGTCAGCTCCAATCAGATCAACGTTACCTTGTCCGCGCCCCTTTAAAAGCACTCCTCTCCTTCCCATCATTCACTTGTGCTTCCGTTCAGGTACCCGCCACCTCCCCGACGCCGCCCAGCAGCAGGCTCCACCAGGTCGGCCCCAGGGGGGCAGGCTCAAGAGCCCCCCCTGCCTCCGCCAGGCAGGATCCGAGCCGAGGCTCCGGCCCGTCTCCATGGGGCCCACGCCAAAGCTCCTCCACCTGTCTCCTCCTCATCACACTGTTTATCATACTGTCAGTCACTTCTCTGTCCATTCACTCAATCCCAGCTCCATACTGTAATCAATCTGTCTGCAATAAATCTCGCCTTCACCCTCCGTTTTGCGTAATCTCGTTAACAGTTGAAGTATAGTTGGTTTTCACTGTAGCACTTTGGGCGCGTTCGGAAATGCGCACCGGGAATGTGGTCAGTTTGTTGAGTGTGGTGGGCGGTGACGTCACAGAGTGCGTTCAGTGTGCCTTATTTACGAACGACCAGTTACAACACACCATTCACACTGAGCAACCCTACCCTCAGGGTAGGGTTGCTCAGTGTGAGTGCGTGTGAGTGCGTGCACTCGGCACACCCGGTGCGCAGCGCACTGGAACGACAACGCATTGAGTGCACTGAATAAACGAAAGACAAGAGAGCACACCAGTGCGTTCAGGGCGCATTTCCGAACGCACCCTTTAGCACCACCCACCTGAACACCACCACCACCCACCTGAACTTAAGCCTCGCCCCCAGCTGTTGTTGTATGATAATGGGGGAGGGGTTAGGGTTATGATGTCACTAAAGTTCTGTATTTCTTTACACCACTTTCAACTTCCAGGAAGAAACAAAAAATACACAGGGAATATTATATTATTTGAACCCTAACCACACCGGGGTGTCTATCTATTAGAGTATCTATAGACAGATACAAAACAGAAAAAGTACAAACATCACGGCACTCCATCTTTAACCCATTTTAGACGGGAACCCCTTTTGGTGTTATAAGTCTTATGTTATTCTTTTGCTATTGAAAAATAGCAGATCTACAAGCTCGTAGCACGGCACTGAGACACCGAGTGCCACGCTACGAGCTTGTAGGTCTGCTATTTTTGAAAAATCGTGAAAATGTAGCAAAAATCCCTGGAACATATTTTCAAATGTTGGTCGGTGGCCAATTACATATATTTTTTTACATGAAATATTGAGCACCACTGATAAAGAAACATATAGGTATTTCAGAAAACTGTCAGCATTTATAAGACTTTTTTTTATACTTTACTCTAGAAGAACTGTAGAATGCCCCTGTGTGGTAAGTAGAGAATACATTAAGAAGTCATATACTGTAGCTGATCTAGTGCCTCTGTGACGTGCGTTTGTAGATTTGCTATTTTCAACTGTCCTACAATAAAGCATAAATCAGGCTTAAAGGACATCTTTAGTTTTTTTCAACCAAGGTTCATGTTTTAGGTTGTTATTAGAGAAAGTAAAAGATGAGTGTTATTTTTTCTTAATTTGCTGCTTTCTTTGGTTTTAGGGATTTTAGCGGTTTTTGACAGGGGGGCGGGGGCATTCGAGCATGGGGCTAAATATGTATTTCTTTACAAAATATTATGGCGATTTATTATTTTATTATTTACTATAGTCCTACTACACCCCAGGAAATTACATCTGGCCACAAAAGATCACAGGATCTACTGGATGTGAAGATAACCTACTGGGGGGGAAGCCACACTGTGAGTCATAGGCTCAATATGTCAGTTTGACACATTCAGTAGATCCTGTAATCTTTTGTGGCCAGATGTAATTTCTTGGAGTTTAGTAGGACTATAGTAAATAATTAAAAAATAAATCGCTATAAAATCTTGGAAAAAAATACATATTTAGCTCCATGCTCGAATGCCCCCGCCACCCTGTCAAAAACCGCTAAAATGCCTAAAACGAAAGAAAGCAGCAAATGAAGAAAAAATAACAGTCATCTTTTACTTTCTCTAATAACCTAAAACATGAACCTTGGTTGAAAAAAAACTATAGTTGTCCTTTAAGACATGAAGTGAAGCAGACAGGGAACAGATCACTGGAGAAAAGAGAGTAGTGGGTGAGAGGTTGAGGGTTTGGCTGCCTGTGAGAGACGTCGTAGAAGAGGTCAAAACATACAAACACCCCAGAGCCTGAGTTGACAGTGTTGTGACTGGTTGTCACATCAGGATGGGTCACGTGCTTTGCTCAGTGCGAGGGTGAGATGGATAAAACACACACAAGGAGTAAGAATTGTAGTTGCAAAACAAACAGATTACAGTAGAGCCTTTTATGAGGCAAAAACAACAGGCAATTTCTATAAAATGATAACATTACAAAGCCTGAAAGCAAAATAAATACACAAAATGGTGGCAACTCACTGTCCCTTTTCTGTAAATAACCTCTGAGACTTTTCCACTATTTACTATGTCATGATTCCATTATAATTATACAATTATTTTAGAATTTAGCCTTCTTAGTTCTTTCATACTGCCTTGCAGACATTTTAAGAAAGTAGTGAATGCACTCAGATGGTGCAAGGGTAAAGATAAAGACCTTGCTCACCACTGCAGAGTCTAAGGCAGGGGTCTGCAATCTTTTTTAACCCATTGAGGCCTGACGTAGAAATAGAAAAAACGTTCGCTCTGAAAGAATATATATTCAAAGATTGGTGTCGCATTTTTACGATTTTTCTAAAATAGCAGACCTATACAATTAAGCTCGTAGCGCGCCACTCTGTGGCACACTATGAGCTTGTAGATCTGCTATTTTTCAATAGCTAAAGTATAACATAATGCTTAGTTATAAAACACCAAAAGGGGTTCCCGTCTCAAGAATAGAATTTCTAGAATCTAGATCAGTTTGCCATGTCAACATTAATTTTAAACAATGATATAATGATCATTAGACTCAGAGGGCTGTATTTTGTCTTAAGTACCAGGTCTTATTCCCTAACTTGAGTAAACTAAAGACCTGGAGGCGTGGTCAATACTCTTTGGCCACTCAGAATAGCCAAATGGCATTGATCACGCCTCCAGGTCTTTAGTTTACTCAAGTTAGGGAATAAGACCTGTTACTTAAGACACAAAATACAGCCCAGAGTCTCAGAGCAATAACCCACCTATCTCCCAGACTCCCTCCGCCGTCAGAGTTTTAATGAATGTAGAATGATGTGCAGGATGTAATTTACTTACAAATGTGAGGGACTTATTCATTTATTTGACTAGATTTTTTTTTTAATAGTTTATTTTAACTTATGCTTCTCACACTTATGCCAGTGATCACCCTCCTTTGTGCTAATTTTGGACGGCAGTCAGCCAGATATTTCGTGAAGCCTCATTTGAAATCGGTAGTTCATATAATGGCCTGTTGTGGCGCTGGACCGGACCCAAAAAGCCCCATAGCTCCATAGAGGCCCATGTATTTTGGCCCAACTTCACCTAGACTGTATTACCTTAATAAACATGGTCATGAATACTTTCTTCTTCCAGTCACTAGTTTAAAGTCTCATTTCTAATGTCATAATATTCTTTTTGGAAAATTATGGTCCCATTAATTAAAAAAATTACCATAAAGAAAAAAACCCATCGCGTATGTTCTGAGGGGCGTGGCTACCATTACAGTCTATGATCGGGATTCCCCTCCCACTCGAGTCAAAATAAAAACCAACGGAGAAGAAGGGGGGAAGTCCCGCCTCGTTGTCTGGGCAGCCAATGACCAGCTGGTATACAAAACGGAGCCAGCCAATGGCCAGCTGGTACCAAAGATGGCGACTTACATCAGGAATTAGCATATTATTACAGGCTTCATTTTACGTTCATGTTAGACCCGGGGAACGCTTTGTCCATATTTTTTACAGTCTATGTTTTGGACCCAGTGCCAAAGGTTGCCTGAACAGTATTGTAATGTCCACCAGGTGGAGCCAGGTGGAACATTTGCAAATTCTATCAAGTGGTTTCAAATATTCAGTGCATCAAGTATCATTATTAAATACATGATGACTATTGAGATAAAGACATAAATATCCATGATGAGCAGACCTGTCTCAGTCAACAGTTTAAACAGAATGGAGAGACATCTACCATAACTCCAGCTGCTTAATGCCTTACTTACTGCTTATATCCAATGCTGCCAGAACAAAGGTTATAGGCAGTGGCGTGCACATATAGACACTAGGGGGTGCTTTTTACAGTGTACAGTACTGTACGTATGTGGACCATGTTGACATTGATCAATTCTTGATTTAAAATATTATTTAGGCCCCAAAATCTATAAATCTGTTTATACACGCTGCACAAGGTGCCCTTTTTTACACTTGAGCACCTGCCCCTCTAAATGTCTGTGCACGCCACTGGTTATAGGTAACCTTTCCAACAGCAGCAGAGTACTAGGGTGATAGCTTCCATAGAAAGACCTGTCACATGCTGAGAGAGAGAGAGAGAGAGAGAGAGAGAGAGAGAGAGAGAGCTTACACTTCCCCTGTTGAGGATACAGTGGGGGTTAGTTCAGAGGAAACACATCCCTCTCTCTTCAGATCTCTGTGAAAGGTCAAGACAGAAGAAGCTGGTACCAAAGCCAATAAATTAGCATCTTGATATCTTCATATCCTGTGTGTGTGTGTGTGTGTGTGTGTGTGTGTGTGACATTCCCTTATGTGTCTAGGGGTTATTAAAGGATGCAACAAGGCTGGCAAGTGAACAGATGTTTATTCGCTGTACTTCAATAAGGTTGAATACAATAGAAGAAATGCAATACAACAATTTACACAGGTATAAATATATAAATATGGGAGTATATACATATATCTATAGTCTCCTAGACAAACATGACGTACTACTAATGATAGTTTAGTGGGTTTTCCAACCAAATGAATGCTTGAATGTTACAACTTAAAGATGATGTTATTAAAATTATATAAAGACCAAAAATGGCTGTATGGGGCAACCCATACAGCCAGTTTTAAGCATATTTACATTATCAAAATAATATCGTTCATATTGTTTTAATTTTCATATGCTCCCATGATGTCCCATCTAGGTGGGGGTAGTCAAACAAGGGCATTTTACACTGTAGTTGCTTTCACTCTCCACAAGATGCCGGTCTCACCCAAACAATAGTGCCACATTTAAGTCTGATCTGTAGGATTCGTTTTTGGTGTGCTATAATAGCCCAATAGTTGGGGAGCCAGCATCAAAAGGTACAGGTGGACCTATCATATCATGACATACTTTATTTGTTTGTTTTTTCTATTCACTTGGTCATTAAGGTCCACAGAATGAGAGTTCTGCTCTGGTCATTAAGGTCCACAGAATGAGAGGTCTGCTCTGGTCATTAAGGTCCACAGAATGAGAGGTCTGCTCTGGTCATTAAGGTCCACAGAATGAGAGGCCTGCTCTGGTCATTAAGGTCCACAGAATGAGAGGTCTGCTCTGGTCATTAAGGTCCACAGAATGAGAGGCCTGCTCTGGTCATTAAGGTCCACAGAACGAGAGGCCTGCTCTGGTCATTAAGGTCCACAGAATGAGAGGTCTGCTCTGGTCATTAAGGTCCACAGAATGAGAGTTCTGCTCTGGTCATTAAGGTCAACAGAATGAGAGGTCTGCTCTGGTCATTAAGGTCCACAGAATGAGAGGTTTGCTCTGGTCATTAAGGTCCACAGAATGAGAGGTCTGCTCTGGTCATTAAGGTCCACAGAATGAGAGGTCTGCTCTGGTCATTAAGGTCCACAGAATGAGAGGTCTGCTCTGGTCATTAAGGTCCACAGAATGAGAGGTCTGCTCTGGTCATTAAGGTCCACAGAATGAGAGGTCTGCTCTGGTCATTAAGGTCCACAGAATGAGAGGTCTGCTCTGGTCATTAAGGTCCACAGAGTGAGAGGGTCTGCTCTGGTCATTAAGGTCCACAGAATGAGAGGTCTGCTCTGGTCATTAAGGTCCACAGAATGAGAGGTCTGCTCTGGTCATTAAGGTCCACAGAATGAGAGGTCTGATCTGGTCATTAAGGTCCACAGAATGAGAGGTCTGCTCTGGTCAATAAGGTCCACAGAATGAGAGGTCTGCTCTGGTCATTAAGGTCCACAGAATGAGAGGTCTGCTCTGCCGGAAATATAAAAAAGGTTATGGCCATTTTTGTATACCCCATGCACCATAGACAACAAATATAAGGCAACATTTGATCATACTTTAAGTAGCATGTGACATGTCAAACTAGGGGGTTTTCATGATTCTGAATCCATTCCAAGCATTCGTTTTGCACTCCTTGGCCTAAAAACGGCTATAGCCGTCATTACAAATGTGATGAGGTCAGCACATTTGAGCTCTAAACGTGGATATGGCCAAATTTAGGCCATGGAGTGTTTTTCCCAATGCTTGAAAACCCCTAGTTTGACATGTCACATGCTACTTAACGTATGATGACATTTTGCTTTATATTGGTTGTCTATGGTGTGGTATACAAAAATGGCCATAACTTTTCTTTGCGATATTTCCAGCAGAGCAGACCTCTCATTCTGTGGACCTTAATGACCAAGTGAATAGAAAAATCACACCCGTGTGAAGTGAGTGGTGCAACTCTGTGTGGGGGTTCCTGGGGAGGGGGAGTTCCACACCCACAGGAACGCACCCAGGGTGCCGGCCCGGTTCCGGAACGGTTGAGAAATGACAGAGTTACCATGTGGGGGTCCCCGGGGGTGGGGGGTTCCAGATCCCCAGGAAAGCGCCCAGGGGGCCGGGCCGGTTCCGGCGTGCCACCCCGCGTCCGAAACGGTTGAGAGATGACAGAGTTACCGTGTGCCTGTCCCTACTGTACTGTACTGTCACTGTACTGTACTGGCACACATGAAAGCATCATATATACAGTTAATACGTGCATGTGTGTTAGGTTGCGCACAGGTGGTGAAAAACAACCATTCTGTTTTCGTGCTCATACCCAGACACCCAGCCACCCAGCCACCCAGCCACACACACACACACACACACATAGCTCCGTATAGCTTGTGTTTTTGAGTGGTTGCACCACTCAAAAACACAAATAAAAATGTCATGACAATAGGTAAATCCTTAACCGCTCTATAGCCTACCACTCAAGGATATGCAATATACCAATTTTGTTTTATGTATATGGTCTACTTTATTAGCCAACTCAGCTGTGACTTTTCCTGTAGGCCTACTGTTGGTTTTAGGTTTTTAAACAGTCAAATGCATATTTATGTTTTCCTTTGCATTTCTCTCCAAAGCTATCATTTATAGATTTTAATTGTAGGCTATATGCTTTTAAAAAGAGGTAGGTTACCATGGGGCCACTCTGCCCTCAAAATTCCACCCTATAATTACACATGTATGTAGGCTATGCCAGCCGCCATGGGGGGGAAAGTTTGGAAGAAATGAAACTTCATGAATTAATGACAAGTTAATCATTAGATTAGTCTCCGCCTACTAAACGTTATCCCAATAGTCTTACCATTCCAGTCTAATTTGTTGTATTGAAAGTGCGAGCTTCCATCTATGGCATACAGCCCACTTGTTGTTCTCTTCACTATACAGCCCTGCACTTCCCTCTGAAGAGTTAATCGCAGAGATGTGATGTGTCCTATTCTCCTCCTCCCACATACCCAAAAACCATATAAACAACTCTTTACAGTCAGCCTACACCCCATCTATCCTTCCAGGGCATTTGGAGCGGAGGTACAGAGAGAGAGAGAGAGAGATGGCTCAAACCGACAGCAAAAGTTTACAATTTCCCGACATAGTCGAGCTGAACGTGGGTGGACAACTCTACGTGACCCAACTCAAAACTCTGACTTCTGTTCCAAATTCTCTCCTGTGGAAAACGTTCGCCCAGGGCTGCCCCAGCGAAGTGCCTCAGGACCGCAAAGGCCGCTTCTTCTTCGACCGGGACGGCTGTCTGTTCCGTTACATTCTGGAGTACTTGCGGGACTCGGAGCTCGTCCTGCCCGACCTGTTCCAGGAGAAGAGGAGACTGCAGAAGGAAGCGGACTTCTTTCTGCTCCATGACCTGTCGCAGCGCCTCAGGACCGCCACCGCTAGAGACCCCGTGAAGGGTGGTGGGGGTCCGGCGGAGGAGGAGGGGTCCGCACAGGTCAGCACCACCACCACCGGTTCTCCGCAGCCGTCACCGATCAAAGGCACGCCGGGCTATGTCACCATCGGTTACAGGGGCACCTACACGATCGGCAGAGACATCCAAACAGACGCCAAGTTCCGCAGGGTCGCCAGAATAACCGTCTGCAGTAAGATCTCGTTGGCGAAGGAGGTTTTTGGAGAGACGCTGAACGAGAGTCGGGACCCCGACCGAACGGCCGACAAGTACACGTCCAGGTATTACTTGAAGTATAACTTCTTGGAGCAGGCGTTCGACCGCCTGGCGGAGAGCGGCTTCCACATGGTGGCGTGCAGCTCCACCGGGACGTGCGCGTACAACAGCAACGACCCGAACGAAGACAAAGTCTGGAGCAGCTACACAGAGTATGTTTTCGCCCGCCAATCATAGACAATGTATTATAATTATACGCCATCGAACGCCGGTGGTGTCGCTTGGCGACAAGGTAGAGGAATAATCAATCTTCAAGCAAAGCTAGGCTGCATGTCGAGAGATCAGTTCTTGTCGGCGAGCGACGCCGTCATGATAGACTACTACGTAGGCCTATAATACGAAGGCGCAGCTGCTGGCCCAATATTTACGCCTATAGAGAATATTGGACCGAACTCTATAGGGTCCTTCCTAACACTGTGGGCCAGTAGGTAGTCAATCTGGTTTGACCCAAAAGAAATTGCAATAGTAATAGTTCAAAGTTTTTTTTTAAATGATCCTTAGGGTTTGATTGATTGATTTGGAATATGTAATAACAGTTTGCAGAATTACAGTAGCCTACATTTCAAGCACAACTCAATACAAAGACTGTTAACTGTGAGTGGACGACCCAATAATGCATTACACGTGTTTACAAGAGGGTCCACCATGTTCAGGGTCATCCAAATAACATTAAAAATGTTTGTATTGAAAAATTGTGGATCATTGAGGGGTTGAAAGTTGGGGTACCATAGGCCTACTACTATATTAATAACCTTACCTATATGGGGCAAAAATGTCAAATTTTTATTAGCCGTCATCACAAATGTGATGAGGTCATCACAAATGTGATGAGGTCATCACAAATGTGATGAGGTCATCACAAATGTGATGAGGTCATCACATTTGGGCAAGTGGATATGTTTTTCGTGCAAAACGCTTGGAATGGATTCAGACTCAAAAACCCCTATTTTGACACCACATGCTAGGCTACTTCAAAAGTTTTTGCCTTAGGTTGTTAATTAATGGTACCCCAAGTTTCAACCCCTACATTTATCATGATGATCTAAAAATGTTCAAGAGGCCTTCAACAATTTGTATATGTTATTTATTTGGATGACCCTAAGCCTAAGGATCATAAAAAAACTTAAACGATTACGGTTGCAATTAATTTTGTATAGCCATACAGAGCTATAGGTAACCCATGTAATTTACTGAGAGAAACCCATACACTTTTGTAGTCTATTGCTTATTATCCGTCACCAGTGACATGCTTTGGTCTACCCTCCATTATTGTCAATAACAATTATTATTATTATTATTATATTTCTTTGAAGGTTTCTCGATTTTCTAAGATATTCATCATGAATTTCTCATGAGGAATAAAACATGAAAAGCTATTATCTGATGTTCTGATATCTGTCACACTAGCCTAAATATATTTGATTATGCCTTAGACCTGTGACCTGTCCAAGTTTCACAATGTAGCCTATGTAATGTGTCACCTTTTGTTGACTATGATTCTATTTTTATGATGATTATTGTCACATTTACTTCATACTTTAAATTAAGCCTAATCAAATAAAGTCTGGTAAAGGAACTGAGTTCCATCATTTTCACAAGGGGCTATTATTTCACAAGACTGTCTAACTATCCCAGGAAGAAGGAAGACACTATAAATAGAATGTGAAGTGAAAATAGGGAAGCAGAGTTTTCTAGGCTATCTTCTGTGGCTACAGATGTGGCAGTGAACTTATCTCACCCACGTATGTTGCGTACACAAACATATTGTCTCTGATGTATATGTAGGCATATGCGTGTGTGTGTGTGTGTGTGTCACGCACGCACATACACACATATACCAATGCATGCCTCTGAGTATTTTAAAGGTTGGGCATGTGTCTACACAAAACAGTCAACAGACAAACTGTATCTGGTGTCAACTGATGCTACCATCTGGACAGGAAGAGGAAAAGATGGAACTCTTCTCTTCCTCTGCAGTGTAATCCCCAGAAACAGGAAATGGTGTGACCTACGTACTGTCCAAAACAGAATCATCATGACTGGAGCTCACTCTGAACTGAAGCTACACATATGTATGCATATAAGAGAGCTGTATTTTGCGTGTCTTAAGCACCAGGTCTTATTCCCTAACTTGAGTAAACTAAAGACCTGGAGGCGTGATCAATGCCATTTGGCCACTCAGAATAGCCAAATGGCATTGGTCACGCCTCCAGGTCTTTAGTTTACTCAAGTTAGGGAATAAGACCTGGTACTTAAGACACGCAAAATACAGCCCAAGATGGGGACATCTTATCTCTTATATGCATACATGCAGGAGGGAAATGCATACCATTGCCATTGATTGATGTATTAACAGTTTGCAGAATTACAGTACATTTCAAGTACAACTCAATACAAAGACTGTTAACTGTGAGTGGACGACACCATAAAGCATTACACTTAATTGTTTACAATTGGGCCAACCATTTTCAATTCATCAAAACAATTAGAGACGTACAAATATACACAACTATATAGTCAAAACAGGAAGTCATCATAGGAGGTAAAAAGGGAAAATAAACATATACAGTGAGGGGAAAAAAGGGGTGGGTGGGGGATTCAGATTTTACGGATTTTTATGTATGCATAGCACGGCACACGCACACACGAGCGCGCGCACACAAACACACACACACACACAGTCACACACACACACACACACACACACACACACACACACACACACACACACACACACACAGTCTGATAACTTCATACTGTTTAGAGAGAGGGAGTGGAAGATAGGGCAAATAAATTGAAACAAAAAAGTAGAAAGAAATGAAAATACCCCCCTCCAAATATAGCCTAGGCCTATATATATGTACGCAGGAATATGCCGGCATCCAAATAAGGCCAAATCCTACCGAACGCATCACTGTGCCCGCCCACTATACACACAAATAAGCCTATGTTGTCTGCAAACTAGAATAGCCAATGTCAAGTAATCTAAAAAGTCTGCAGGGAAGAATGGTATCTTTGTTTTTAGGTCTAATATCTACAAAACTTAGAAATCCCCCCAGAAAGAAACAACAGGATCATTGTTGACTGAATGACCAAACTATACATTATGTGTAATTACGGATGAAAAGATGATGTAAAGTTCCTTCCCTATTTCTTATTAATTCCAGGTCATGGCGGGTCATCGGTTGCATGTCTAGACAGTCACTCACACTGTGTGTGTGTGTGTGTGTGTGTGTGCCCATAAAGGGCTTTACATAGCACGTCACAACAGAATAGTTGATATTATTTAAGGACATATCTAAACATTTTAACAGTCTGAGAATGTACAAACATTCCTGTGTCAAACCTTCCACGTTTCAACTCTGTACTGAAAATCCTGAAATCTTGGCACATCTCTCTGCCAATACACCAGACCAGATGTTGTCAATGAAGGGAACAGATCAGTTTCCATTCTTGAAGTGGCCTGCAGCACCTTTGATTCTAGCTTAGAAAAAGCCTTTAGGCTATAGGTGCAATCTACTTGTGTTTATCTTTGGCAGCCTAGGACATGTACATAGGTTGGTTGACAGTGCAGGCACACTTTAGCGTCACGAAGATGCCGCAAGTGGCAGGCGTCTCTTCCGGATTAGATAGCTGGTGGATGGAAATGAAGCTCCAACCACGTGGGTGGAGCTTTATTTCCATCCACCAGCCGTCTAAAAACCAGGAAGAGACGCTTGCCACGAGCGGCTTTATGCTGCGCATGGAAGCCCAAGTGTGCTTACACCCTGTAAGAGGCTTCCAGCAACTTGGGATGCCAAAAAAGCAGCGAAACGGCTTGCAAAATTCAGTGCAATCTCTTCTACTATCGATAGCTGCCAAATCTGGCGAAGACGCTGTTACTTACCCCTGAAGGGTGTGTGGGTATTTGACCGGGATTTGCTGACTTGCACCTTGTAAATATTTGTGTCCTTGCTTGTATTGTATCTTTTATGTGGACATAAATAAATTATTAAAATCATCTTCGTGACTCTATACTGTGTGGATGCAGTCTGTGTGTGTGTGTGCGTGGATTTGTGTTTTACCTAAAATCTGTGTAAAACTTTGTATGCGCACTCCCTAGAGGTCATGGAAAAACCTTTGCCCTGCATTTTTCACATCTGCGCGTTATAGCAAGGAAAAGAGGGCGGGGTCATTCCTACTATTCGTTGCCATTTCAGCCTAGAAACTTTTTCAAATCAATATTATTTTCTGAAAGAGCTCAGTTCAGCTGTCAGAAAAAACATATTTGCCCAGCTCAATGCATTATTCATCTTTTTCCATATAAATATCCATTGACACTAACAGGGGGGACAAAATAATGTTGGACATAACAGGGGGACATTTTATGCAGAAGATGGCCTGTTTTTGCTTATTTTGCACAAGATATGCTGTATTATGACCTGGGGAAACAAATAAATGGCACCGAATAGGCTACTAGGAAGGACTCAGTGCTGTTTTTCCTTTCTTTTTTGACGATGGGTTCTCAGATTGATCTTTACCTAACTGCACCGATCTCCATAAAACTTTGTATGCACACTCTACAGGCCTGGCATTTTTCCTTGGCCTGTAGAGAGTGTGCAGTGTCTTTTACTGTTTGAACTGTTGCCATCAGGCAGACGGTACAGAGTGATCAAGTCAGGGACCAACAGATTCAGTAACAGCTTCTATCCCACAGCAGTCACAACACTCAATGCTGCTAAGAAATGTTGAAATTGTTTTTCTGCTATCTTAAGTGCAATAAGGGTTTATTGTGCAATAACAGCTAAAATGACATGTTTGTGCATTAGTGCTACAGGGGTTAAGCTGTGCAATAACAGGAAGTCATGTGTTTTGTTTTAGCTTTATGTTGTTTTGTGATATGATGCCCTGATTGGTCGGCACTTTTAATTTCGTTGTACACGTTGCAATGACAAATAAAGATCTATCTTTTAGAGCGTCACCATGATGAGACCAACTTTTGTTAAACACATTTTCTTTTTCTTTATGATCCTTAAATCCTTGATCCATAAATCCTCTACATTCTACAATATCCTCTAAGTTCCACCAACTGACTTTGTCTATTGGTCATTTTATTTTGAAGAATAATTTGTAAATCTGAACCAATCTGAGCGCATCCCTTCAGGCTATGGGACGTTAGTGTCTACGCTACATTCGTCATCTGCGTGCAAAAGGTGTCCGTCTACAAGAGAGACAGACGGCCACCAAAGCATACAGCTACTACGTGGCTTATTTCTAAACTATAATGTTTTCAGTTACATATTTTAGCGTGGTGACGTGTAGAGGCTCACGTGAATAAAAATTAAGCTTGATTTCATTCACCTGTATTATCCCCATTGCTTTTCGAGGTCACTACACGAGGTCAGGGGGAAGATGCACTGAAGGATTGTCTAAAGAAGTTTCCTCCTGACATGATATCTGAGAAGGTTCCAGGATAAAAAATATTTATTTGTTAATAACAATAATGATGATGATAATCATAATAAACATAGCCAAATTCACAATACTCAAAATGAGACCTTTCACAGTTGTCGTGCACTTGCAGCCTTGCAGGAACCCTGTTATGCTCACAGACAATATATGCCATGGGATGCACACGCAACCCTTGCAGCAGACTGACCTCATGCCTCCTTCTATGCATGAGGAGTCCAAGCTGCTTCTTTTCACCTGACAGGGGGGAATTTCCCTGGCCGGACATAGCGCATGGAAGGAACACGTTAATCCGACCAGTTCCTTTCCCCTCCATCAGGTGCCCCGGCTGGCCAGGGGGAGGTAGTTTTAGAGACCAGGATTACTGCACGAGGATCAAGCATTTTAATGTCCACTTCCACACAGTAAGTAAGCTTTGCCGAGCCATGAGGCCCATAGGGCAGGAGCCTATCTCCTGTTTCTTTAGCGGGAGAGGCAGCTTGATGTCCAAATACACCCACTGGACAAGTGGACATGACGCTAGTATGTCGCAGGGACTTAACCTCAATCCAACCCTTGAGGCGTTGGGTTCCATTTTTCCCAAATCTTTGGTATGAGCCGGCCGAGGATCGAACCCCAAACTCCCAGTCCCAGGGCAGGCACTCTAACCGCAAGGCCACTTAGGCCACTAAACCATACGAGCAAGAAGTATAAAAACCCATCCTTTAAATATCTGCATGGTTTCTGTTAAAATGTAACTTTTGGGTGGACAAAGTCAATAATTGCCTTATCTAATTACTCTCTTTACATTTCCCTGGTGCTTGCTTGTTATTTGAGCAAACACTTTGTTTGAATATACCAAGGCAAGCTTTGCAGGCGTCCACTTATTAAGTAAGGAGCTCATACTATAACAGCACACATAAAGCTTGCATCACTGCAACCCCAGGGTGCTGCTGTTTGCTGACCATCTAAGCCTGAAATCAGCCAATCGAGGAGTTTATGTTTCTACACAGAGTAACCATTAAGAGGTGGCACTCCTCAAATAATTAACTCATGGGTCAAATGAAAGCCATCATCACCTACGTCATGGCAACATTCAGGGCTTCTACACACCTGACGTCAGCACGGATGAATGTTTTTGTGAATAGTTAGTTCCTAGCTCATCTCTGCAATTTCATACTAGAACTATAGCTTGCACATCCTCACAAATCATTTCCCAAGGCCTCAGTGCTTGCTCATGAAGACACAGTAGGAGAAGTCATGAAGACACAGTATAGGAGAAGTCAACATTTCCAGGATTTAAAATCACAACCAGTGCCGAATCAACCCCCTCCAAGGGCCCTGGCGCTACACCAAATCAAAAGGCCCCACTTTTTGCAAACGTGAGTGCGTTAAGCGCACCGCCAGCACTATCACCGCTGTTCCTATAGAGTTATAATCTGCTATTTTTAAGTCTCCTCCCACTGAGTGGTTAAGAAACTGTTGGACGACCAAAAACACTAGCTAACGGGGTTCCGTGTTGCGTTTCATTGAAATCGGTGACCTATAAAATATGGTTTCGACGGAAGCAACAGTTATTTGAAATAGTCTTGCAGAGGGCCCTGCAAGCTGTGGGCCCTGGCGCTTAAGCTCTAGTAAGTTCCATTGTTCATCCACTCCATAGCAGGATGAACCATATTTCAAAGCATAGCACAGCTATTCCCTGAATCTCTGATCCATAGGAATTCCACGACATGTTTCTCAGCAAAAGATGTTAGACTTTTATTTTGTTTTGATGGATTTCTGTAAGATACAGGAAATTAAATGAATTCATTCTGTCAAGACGTTGCATCCTCCGGACATTAGGAGGTCCTCTGTTATCCTGCCAAATGACATCCAACAAAAGCAGACAATTCTGTGAACAGCTTTTTTCTCAACAAAGCAAACCTCCTTTCTAATGCTCACAAATATTCACTATTTAAGCATTGAAGAACAGAATCAATTACGTTAATAATGGTCTGTAATGCAGATCTCAAGGTACCGGACACTTCTTTGCTGATGACATTTCACACAACAGTCCATATGAATTGGCTCTGCTGTGTATTGTCAAACAATGGATCCACCCAGTACTACAACGGTTTGTATTACGTAAACACCGTTGAATAAAAACAGCTGCATGCAGCAGACAAGCACATGATTTGACAGCATATAATAAATCTTTGGAAGTAGAAGGTTGTTAGAAGAACCTCATCTGGGTTAAAGTGGCTTCATCTCATAAGTTAGTTACACCACTTTGTAACCATGCTAATTGCATTTTCATTTGATGTCATCGTTCTATGATATGATCTTTTTTAATATAGGACCTCATGCTTTCGAAGCTACAAAAATACATCCAGTTCAGCATTGGCTGGAAACATTGACAATTAGATTCATTCATACAGAGAATTTTACATTTTACAGAGCAAATGCATGAATATTTCTTATTTGAACGAGTTGTTTCTAACCATCTCTCACAGTATAACTTTTTGGAGCACTGCTGCCCAAGATGCCTCCCTCCCACCCCTCGTCCGTTATCTTATAGTATAAGACAACGGATATACTGTATAAGACTTATACAGTATTTGACCCACAATATCTGCACTGCAGCAATGTACATTGTCGACCGCCAGCTTCTCCAGCAGAACACTCTGTCTGACCTTTACTTTCTCTGACCACTTCCTTTTCCCCCTTTACACCAGATCCCTTGGCTCAGTCGTCTCTCTCACAAGCTCTATGATCACATGACGTCAGACAGTCAACAGTTTTTCTCCTATACCGTCCCTCTTTCATACATTTTTATAGTGCAACATTTTTATCCTGCATGTTTGGAGGACACTAGCTTCTTTTCTCCCCTGTAAAGTACTTAAGTTCCCCCTGCTTGATCATAACATTTCCATTTGACACCCTGTTTGAACTGCCAAGAAGCTGGGAGTGGTGCTGAACAGGTGCTGTCCTTCAATGCACAATAGCACATATTGCAGTAATCACTTGATCCATGTAGTACAGGGTTGGGCAACTTTAACGATGGCCAATATATTTCCACACTCACTCCAGAGGGCCAAAAATAGCCAAAAATACAAGCTCAAGCTCAAAACGCGTCACACTGCGACGTGTTTTGAGCTCGAGCTTGTATTTTGCTTGTAGATCGGCTATTTTTGCTATATTTGAATTGAAAACCTGCTTTCAAATGCATTTAGTTATAGTCATGTTAACTTTATGAAGTACATTGGACAATAACATTTTAATACTAGTCATTTAATACTAGTCATGAAATAACTAAAGCGGGTTTGGAAACAGCTGAAATCAGTACTATATCAGTATTCTGATATTAACACATTCTGACCGGGCACCCATTTTGGTGTCAGCATCATGTTATGCTTTAGCTATTTAAAAATAGCAGATCTACAAGCTCATATCGCGCCACCGAGTGGCGCGATACGAGCTTGTAGGTCTGCTATTTTTGAATAATCGAAGAGCGACTGACATTTTTAGAATCTGATCTCAGGTCAGAATGGGTTCATCAGACCAGTGTGTGTCCGGCGGAAACCTCGTATGAATCTGATCTCAGGTCAGAATGGGTTAACATGCGGGCTGCATTAAGTGAAGGTGGGGGCCGCATGTGGCCCCCGGGCTGCCAGTTGCCCACCCCTGCTGTAGTAGGTTTGCACTGTACAACAGTCCCTTCCTCACCCAGGAATCTGCCCAGATCCTTAATATGTACAGGACTGAATGAGTACTGCAACTCCTCGCTGGTCTGCCCAACAACCTATTACTCAGACTCCTATAAACGATCAAGAATGCTGCGGCATGCCTGGTCTTCAACCAATTATCCGCCTCCAATTATAAACACTGGTCATGACACACACACACACACACACACACACACACACACACACACACACACACACACACACACACACACACACACACACACACACACACACACACACACACACACACACACACACACACACACACACACAGTTAATTAACATTATGTATGTTACTGTAGACACACTTTGTTTACCCACATTATGCTGAGGATGTATCTACAATATCATGTTGTTTAAACAGTCATTTACACACCCTGGATAAGGGTGTTATCAATAATTAATTTGTGTTTTCAGTTCCTCTGCTGTCGGCTCTCCTTAACATTCTTTCTCTGTGCCGTTCGACAGTGAGATAAGGGTGGGGGGTAAATGTCGCCAATCTCTGCTACCGGAAGCACCAGAGTACACAGCTGAGCCATTAATCCTTTCTGTACGGGTACCTACAAGCTCTACAAGCTCGTAGCGTGTCTGCTATTTTTGAAAAATAGAAGAACGACTGACATAGAAACATAGCTTTTTCAGAATACTGTCATTTTCAAACAGACATTTTTTTAATCTGATCTCAGGTAAAAATGGGTTAACTGATGAGCTAATCCTAAAGGTAAAGGCTGAGAGAGAGAGAGAGAGAGAGAGAGAGCGAGAGATGGAGACAGACAATGCCCCCGCTGAGGAGGCAGCGGGGGGTATTTTAAACGGAAATGCTCTCTCCTCTCAGGTCTCTGTGAAAGGTCAAGAAAGACAGGAAAAAAATCTGGTTTCAAAGCCAATTTAGCCTCCTAATAGAATCATATCCTGTTCTGGTGTGTGTGTGTGTGTGTGTGTGTGTGTGTGTGTGTGTGTGTGTGCATGTGCGTGTGTGTGTGTGTGTGTGTGAGCACACTTGTGCGTGTGTGGTTAAATTCACTTGAGTCATTATGATTCAGGACTAGTAAAACATAATTGTCTTCAACCATCCTCCACTTTATGTGATAATCTGCCAGAAACATTGGACCAACCGGATGGGAAGCAAAGGTTTCCCGTTCTAAGCCGTGCTCCCCCAGAGTTAGTGTCCAAGTGTTCTTGAGTAAGACTCTGTGCGTTGCATGGTTTCCTCCGGCATCGGTGTGTGAATGGGTGAATGTAATGCACAATATCTGTAAAGCGCCTTGGATAAAGGCGCTATATAAATGCCAATAGAAGAGCAAATAGACACAATTCTACATTGTTTAAGACTATAACATCTTTAGTGTTAATTTAACTTAAGAGTGTACAAATGAAACCAAATGGATCTGTAAGGGTCCAGATGGACTTACACATGGATAAATAACACTGAAGATTTTACAGTGTAGAGGGATAAATGAACACTGAAGATTGCACAGTGGGTAGTGTGCCCATCACTCCGCTCATCTGCCAAACGTTTTCTGGACAGCATTTCAGCGGTAATGCTCTGCAGAAAGCAGACGTTCTCCAGATGTCAAGAAGGCCATGTCCCGCCCCGCCCACTTCTTCCACCCTGCTTCCTGCGTCATGCAGACAGTACTGTAAGACTTCACTTAAAAGGACTCCCCCATAGACACTGGAGCACATGGATCTTTTAAATATTGAATCAAACTAAACCTACCACCGATCTCCTCATTTTTCAGTCAATTCACTGGAAAGCAGCTAGCTGAATGCTGGGGTTCTGTTAACTGTCACCATGGTAACGAGGGATGGACAGCCAGACAGATTGATACACTTAAGGAAAAGGGAGTAGCATATATTAATGTTAAAGTTCTAGAAGGTCAGGACAGGGGGTGCTCTGTGCTTTTTTTGTAAGAGTGATTAAGAGATGACAGAAATGACTTGCTTTATCATGCAAGGAAACGTATTGAAACCTGATGAAATAATCAGGGAGTGTGGTTTACATCATGCTTACAAACATAATTATGAAAGTGGTTTATCCTCTGCAAATTCTTATGAAAAAGGTTGAATAGTCCTGACTAGAGTACTACAGATGAGTAGGTGTCAAACACAAGAAAGGGCTAGTCAAATATTGTTTTGATCATACTGTAAAGAAGCACTATCTTACTTTCTCTGTGAATTATTCTCACAGTTCTTGACTACAACCTTGCCTCTGATATTTATCTTTAAGAAAACCAAATATCACATTGCATGACTGCTATGAAAACTCGGCATGTAGGCCCAACTGTAAGGTCAATTGCATATCATTTGCAGAAGTATGCACATTGCACTCTACTGAGTGCAATCTTTCTCTTTGCGTTTTGGTTTATTGTGTATTCTTCCATGTGTTAAAGGACCACTTCACCACTTTTCAACCTATCTTCATATAATAGGTCCTCACTAATAATCATGAAAATAATTGTGCAATTTTTTCCTACTCGGTCTGTGTCTCATAGGAGGGCTGTGGGCAGTTCAGAAACAGTCTTCCAGTGACATCATCGATGGGGAATACAAGCTAATAGAAACTGCAGGCTTTCTAGTCCTGAAAAGTTGCAATGCGAAAATGGAAGCCATCGTTCTCACGATAATGAAAATCGAAATATTTTTGTAAAAATATCTTGTTTAAAAAAAAGATCTGCCTAATGATGATGTCACTGGAAGACTGTTTCTAAACTGCCCACAGCCGTCCTATGAGACAGACTGAGTAGAAAGAAATCGTGCCATTTTTTCATGATCATTAGTGAGGACCTATTATATATAATAATATAAGATAGGTTGAAAAGTGGTGAAGTGGTCCTTTAAATTAAAATTGCCATGACGTCTTATGTGCTTTACCTCCATTCAGAACTGGATGGCCCGTTTCCCCACTAATACAGTCTGTTCCATTCTCTCACTTTCTTGTTCTGGCAAAGCCATGATTATATATAGCTGCCACTGGAGATTGAAAACACTTTATATGCAGCAGGGCTGTATTATGAAATGACTACACGTCTTCTACACCACCCTCACAGATAGGAGTGAGGGATCCTTCAAACATTAACCATATACTGTATATGCTGGACAATAATGTAACAAATTCATTACATTATACAAAATATAGCAAAATGACTAAAATGAACAAAATACCAAAACCTACCAAGTCAGTTCAGTTTAGTTATAGGATATGAGAAAGCTAAAACATTGACATTGAAGTTAATTGTAGCCAATAAACATTATGCCCCATTTAACTAAACAATGTCATCCAAAAGTATCCTTTTCACATGTGAAACAACTATTCTCCCTGACCTCCCAGAGAACAGTAATCAGACATGTCGGAACATGAGAAATGTCCCCACTCAGGGGGATAGTAGCATAATAATCATCTGCCTGCGTGGGGGGTGGTGTACAGTAAGTGTATGATTAAGAGAGCTCTACTGTAGCAGTGACAAATACAGTGGGACGTCAGAGGGTTCTCAACATGTTTAACCCATTTAGGCCTGACGTAAAAAAAGAAAGAAAAAAGAAGTATCAGTGGTGCTCAATATTTCATGTCAAGGAACCCAAAAATGTAATTGGCCTCCGCATCTGAAAATATGCTGTTCCAGGGACCTCCGCAGTAGCAAAGATTTGAGTTAAAATGTTCACTCTGTGATAATATATATTCAAAGATTTGACCTACAAGTTCATAGCGCGGCACCGAGTGCTGCGCTATGAACTTGTAGATCTGCTATTTTTCAATAGCAAAAGTATAACAATGTTTTAACCCATTCTGAACGGGCACCCATTTTGGTGTCAGCATCATGTTGTGCTTTAGCTATTTAAAAATAGCAGATCTACAAGCTCATATCGCGCCACCGAGTGGCGCGATACGAGCTTGTAGGTCTGCTATTTTTGAAAAATTGAAGAACGACTGACATTTTTAGAATCTGATCTCAGGTCAGAATGGGTTCATCAGACCAGTGTGTGTCCGGCGGAAACCTCGTATGAATCTGATCTCAGGTCAGAATGGGTTAAAACACCAAAAGGGGTTAAAAAGCAAGACCTATAGGGTCGAACAACTACACATACCTCTCCGAATTAGTTTCATTCATTTAATATACTTATTTACTTTCTTCACATTTGACCCTTTGACTAAAACTGTAAAAACCTTTTACTGCAGGCCTACATTTGCAGCATAGCAGCAGTTTCACCTGCTTCTTTCGACTTTTCTATTTCTTAGCTGTAATTACAGTCAGTGAACCAATAGAAATACAAGTGTTACAACATTTAGTTTGGTCAGCAAGTATATTACCGGTTTAGTCCTTTATTTTATTTTATTTTTTTATACTCTTGAAGCTTAGATGTATAGTTTGCTTTCACACCACAGTGCTGCTAATCCATGACAATTGACTTTCCCTCAGCATCAATAAAGGTCATCCATCTATCATTAGGTGACTTGTTTTGAATCTATACTACGTATCCAGTAGTCATTGATGGATGTAACTTTCTCAATCTTTTGCTGGTATATTTTTCACAATAACCTTACACATTACACATGAGTTTCTCTATTAAACACTATTAAACCATTTATTTTTTGCCCCGACACACGCTCCAAAATGACGTAGTCACCAGAAATGTATTTATACTAGTATACAGTTAAAACCGTTTCTGAGCATTCCTTTTGAGCGGTACATCCTCTAGAGACAGATGCTATAATGACAATGTACTGCTAGTGCTAGTAACTAGCTACAGTAAGGTGTCACCACCGCCCTGAAACTGGGAGGTCGGGGTTCGATCCCCGGCCGGGTAATACCAAAGACTGTAAAAATGGGACCCAATGCCTCCCTGCTTGGCACTCAGCATCAAAGGGTTGGATTGGGGGGAGTCAAATCAACTAATCAAATTATTCCTGAGCGCGGCACGGCTGCAGCTCACCGCTCTTTGGCTGCGGCTCACCGCTCCAAGAGATGGGTGAAATGCGGAGAATTCTTTTCACTGCGGTAACGTGTGTGACAAATCGTACGACTTTGACTTTGTAGCTTGCGGAGTTAGTTCAGTCAGACATACTCGAGGGACTTCATGCTGTGCTCAAGGGTGCATTCATATACTCGAAGGGTTAATATGCTGCATTACTATGTGGGTGTGCAACATCCACCTCATAGGCTGATGTGGCAGTCAGCTGACCAATTGGGCAGGGTATTTAAGCTCACCTAGGCTGCATGCTTCTTCCTGCCTTCCTTCTGCATATGGTCCCTGGTTGTTATGTGATGTTTTCTCCCACCGCCACCCCAGCACCACGCTCGCACTCGGGCATCAGAGTCTCAACACACGCTGCTGGAAAAGGAACATAAAGCTCGTCTATGTACGGAGGCACACAGTGCTGTCATAATAGATGGTTGTGTTGAGTCTGGACATGACAAAACACAGTGATGATTTAGGCTGTGTTACCTGCTGGTGTTGATCCACTGACAGTGAAAACGTAACAATGGTTTCAACACAGCCATCTTTTTAGAGTACATTGTGCTTCAGGCCTCATTCGCACGTATCAAACACGAATCAAGCACATGTTTGGTCGTTTTTGTTTTTTATGGGAGTCACATGGTTTGACCAAACATTTGTTTGATCGGGGGGGAGGGGCCTAATTTTCCTTTCCAGCTCGATTTGGCACCTGCCCACAGAGCCAAAACTGGTGTACTAACCATGGTATTACTGTGCTTAACTGACCAGCCAACTGGCCTGACCTGAACCCCACAGAGAATCTAGGTTGTATTGTCAAGAGGAAGGTGTGAGACATAAGACTGAACAATACAAATTAATTTACTGCTGTTATCAAAGCAAACCTGTACTTCCATAACACATAACACATAACAGTGCCACAGCTGATCACCTCCATGCCACGCCCCATTGACAAAAAGTAGCCCAGACCAAGTAATAACTGCATACATTAATATACTTTTCAGATGGTCGACATTTCTTGTTAAAGAAAATATTTATTTTAGTGGTCTCGTAAAATATTCTATCATATGATATCATATCATTGACTCTGTAAAAGGTACATTGTGTAGGCTATTGCTTTAATAAGCAAAATGTTCCAAATCAATCTCAACTAGAAAAAGTGCCCTTCCGGGCACAGGTCTCCACCAGGTTATCCACAGATCCGTGCAGTTAGAGGTAAAAACACTTTTCGGCCAGTTATAGCGCCACCTTGAGGCTGAGTTGAAATTGTTCATGTGGCATTTCGTCCTCGGCCTAGTGGGAATGTGCGTGCACAATTTCACGGAAATCACGCGATGTGTTCATGATTTGCAGCATTTTGTTTGAAACTGAGCACTCCTGTGAACTTTGGAAGCCAATCTTAACCAATCAGGATGGAGTCTGATAAATCTGAAAGACCCGTTTCGTTGAATGGCTCTAGAGAGACTGTGTACCAATTTGCGTGATGTTTGGACAAAATCTGTAGGTGTACTGTGCAAAAACTTGTTTTGCACAAAGCGGCCTCCTGGTGGCGCTATAACAGGCCGTTCTGGAAAGTTTGGGGCAGAGGTTCATCGTTGGCATCCAGGGAGTGTGTGTGCAAAATTTGGCATCGACCGGGTTTTTTTGCACAAAGCGGCCTCCTGGTGGCGCTATAACAGGCCGTTCTGGAAAGTTTGGGGCAGAGGTTCATCGTTGGCATCCAGGGAGTGTGTGTGCAAAATATGGCATCGACCGGGTTAACGGTGGCCGAGATTAGCTGGTCACGGACACACGGACGGACACACACACAAACGGACGGACGGAGTGCAAAACATACTCTCCCCACATGCCTTCGGCCTGGTGGAGACAATTATAGTAAAATGTTGATGTACAAGAAGCTGTGAATGGACAACGGTACTGTGTTGATGACCGTACAGCTTTGAAGCAGTCCCAGAACAAACACAGTGACTCAGACAAACAGCAGGTCTGTGTGGGACATACATCTCACAGACTCCTCACAAACGCAACAAGTCAACTCCCACAACTTCCTCATCTAGTTGCCAAGCCAAATATTTGCATAATAGTGTGCACATACTGCACACGTCTGCACACTAAACAACAATATAGCCTACTTTAAAAACATATTTTATTCATGGTTTCAGCTATCTACCTTTTCTATAATCAATACAGAACAATTATCCACACACAAAGTCACAACTCTCAATCTTTTCTCCCCACTATAGTTTCAGTATGAGTGAATACAAAAAAGTTTGGGGAAAATTCTTACAGCTTACTGTACGTCTTCTCTAACTACGGGCCTGATGACATAGCAACACTATTCTCTTTCAGTTCCCTTTTTTTAGAGGAAATAAATGGTTACACAGAACAGACAGAATTTGTGTAATCTCCTCCCCCCGGGCTCAGCCAATGGCTTAATGCTTATCATAAGTCTTCTTGCGTTTTAAGTGGTTGTATGATTTATGGATGTCACAGCAAAACATACAGTAGAATTACTGTAGTAAGTACAAACAGATGTATTGTAAAGAATTGCATGAGATGTGTGTGGGAAAAAAGGTTGAGAATGTTCTCACATTAGCAATTTTGGATGGTAGTTGGCTAGAATTAGAATTATGATTTCAGCACAGATTCATTTTTAAGTGTCAAGCAATTCATTTTTAAGTGTCAAGCATTATAATAATGCATGTTTGTCAAGCCACAACAAATAGATGTGTGTAAATATTTAACAGGGGGCGCCTGCTGGGCTAGCGGTCCAGGCACATGCCACATATAGGCTCTGGCCTGACAGCGTGTCGTAGTCCCGTTCATGATGACCTTTGCTGCATGTCTCTCCTCTTTACTGTCCGTCTCCACACACACCCCCACCACCCCCCCCCCACCACCCCACGTCTATGCTAGGCAGGGGGGGGGGGGGCAGCGAGGAGGAGCAGCGGTGGTGAGGTAAGTGGGTTTACTTTAGGGTTTTCCTTCCCATTTTCAGGCTTGTGATTTAACTCAATTTATCTTCTGCATAATGTGCCAAATTAGGAGCGTTTAAATCAATCCAAATAATAATGCCATTTCTTACAGAGAGCAGGAGGAGCGTCTACCTCTACCGGTATGTAGGGTACATGACGGGGCCTCTCCTCGGACAACAGGTAAGATTTATCACATTCCTCCTTTTAGCTCACTCACTGGTGGGGGAATAGGGGGGGGGGGGGAGTTCATGCCATAGCCTCAGAGCCCAACGTCTTTTGAGTGGTGCAACCACTCCAAAGAGCAGCAATGTCCGTGTTCACCTATGTGTTTGCCTATGTGTCCGCCTATGTGTTCACCTACTGTATGTGTCCCCCCATGTATGTGGCCATGAGCACGAGTATGACTATTAGTACCAGTAGGGGCGCTTTTGCCAGAAACAGAGAGAGAGATAGTGCTGCACTGTTGCCTGCTAATGAGAGAGAGAGGAGGGGGGGAGGGGGCGGGAGAGGGGAGTTGCACCACTCAGTTCACACAGGTGTGATTTTTCATGCATCATGTGGTGGAACGGCCTGTGAGGTGAGAAAACAAACATTACTACCTTATCATACTAAATTATATTTGTGAGAGGGAATATATGGGCTTATTATATTGTCTTACCGAGCACCATATAGGTTTCACTGCTTCCCCGGGAGTCTCTGAAGGAGTGATAGGCAGAGGCTTTTATTCAGCTGGGGGGCGGCGCGCGCAGATGTCAGGTAATTTGGTAAACGAAGTGGTGGTGTGGGAAGTACCGCCCATCCTGGATGACGCCGAGCTGACAGCGCTTCACTCTGCCTCTCTCTCCCCGGGGTTGCAAACCGGTGACGCGCGGTCCCTGACCGAGACGCCACAATATATAAAGTTAAAAAATGTAAAGCTCTGTAATCAATGACTAGACAGTGTTAACAGTGTTTTCACCCACTCTCTAGCTCAACAGGTGGGTTGCCAAAAGATTTATTACATTTATTAGCTTTAATTATTTAGTGCTCCAGTTCTAATTGTCTGCTCGTTACACTTCTAATCACTCTGTCATCACTTCTATTTTCACTTTGTTTATCTTGTATGAGTTCTCTATCCTAATCAAATTGGTGTCCTGACCTAAAAATGACCTAAAAATGAACTAAAAATGCATTCTGTTCAGGGGGATTGTGTAACAGCTGTTACTTACTCAGCAAACCCTGTCAATGTAAGTCATTCCTCCATTAAGAACTATCTGTTGTAAACCATTCGTCATGCACTAAGCCACTTTGTAACTTATTATTAGTATTAAAATAAACTCTTTCATGAGCGGTGTTGTTCTTCCATACATGCTGCGGGCCAGTTAGTCCTTTAATGGCAATGTGTAGTGTACCAATATGATGTTTTAATGCAGACCGATAAAAATAAGGCAACATAAACCCCTAATAATTGAATAAATGTGGGGAAAGAAATCATTGGTTTGTGATCAGCTTAACTGCTTAATGAACAGTAAAGACATCAGGATTAGGTTAAACCTGGCTGCCAGCCTGCTCCGGAGCAGCCTAAATCCACAGCATTAGTTTCCATGGTAACTTGTGTGGCATTGCTTTCATGAAACCGAATCAAGCCTCAACATATCCAGGTTAACTGGCTAAATTAATCTGGAAAGATTAACCAGTTTTCATGAAACCGGTTTAATCGCTGATCCAGGATATATTAAACGAGGACATCTGTTAAATCCCGGTTTAATCTCTAATCCAAGTTTCATGAATCAGGCCCCTGGGCTTCCATAACACCTCAAAAGCTGATCACCTCCATGCCACGCCCCATTGATGAAATAATTTGTTCAAAAGTAGCCCAGACCAGCCCAGGCCGTAGCGTAACGGTCTGGGCACCGGACTGGTAATCCAGTCGCAGTGTGCCGCGGGTTCGACTCCCGGACCCGACACGGCCTTTACTGCATGTCATCCCCCCATCTCTCTCCTGTTTCCTGTCAGCCTACTGTCTGTCCCTTCAAAAATCAATTAAAGGCGTAAGCCGCAAAAAAAACAAAAAAACAAAAAAAATAAAACAAAAAAAATAAAAAAGTAGCCCAGACCAAGTATTGACTGCATACATTAATACTTTTCAGATGGGTCAACATTTCTCATTTAAAAAAATCCTTTTTTTAGTGGTCTAGTAAAATATTCAAATTTGTTGAGATAGGAGTTGTACGCCATAATCATCAAGATGAAAACAAAAAAAAACAATATTGTAATTCATCAAGATGGAGCTGCATGGGTCGATTTATGCATGTCCGCTTGAGTACAGCAATACCGCTGGTTCCGCAATTAACTTTCCTCAAGGCCCATATTTTGACTACGGTACCAGGCTGGGGGCCGAGTCTTGCCCTGAAATTAATGTTCATGGAAAGACCCCATTTGAAAAGGACCCCCAGTTTGACATGCAGAGGCTACTGACCCCAATTTAATGCCATTTATATCTGGGACCCCCCCCCCCCCCCCCCCCCCAAAAAAAAAGGGGGGGCGCTCCGCGGGCCGCAGATGGCCCGCGGGCCACCAATTGGGGAACCCTAGCCTAACACACACAGGCCAGGAAGGAGGGGTCATTAATTTACAACCCCCAGAAGCCACCACTCACTTCACATCATGGTGTGGTTATTTTTATTCTTTCAGCATATTACAGTAACGGACAGTGACGGCCTGTGATTTAGTCCAGGGGTTCTCAAAGTTGGGGTCTGACGGTGGAGTTGCAACATCATTTTGGGACACGCATGTGCACACTTTACAGTAGGTTGTGGGAATCCATGATTAGTCAATAATGAAATGTAAAAATCTCTGTACAGAGAACAGTCAGAGCACACACACACACACACACACACACACACACACACACACACACACACACACACACACACACACACACACACACACACACACACACACACACGTAGTGGAGTCAAGTACAACATTTTGTACAAGTACAGATACTCAAAATCTTTAGTGTAGTACTCAATTAAATATACTTTGTTAGTGTCCACCACTGTATAATAGCCAAACACTATCCCTACCTTCAACACTGAAAATATGGTTTTACTATTAGGTAAACAATGCCATCCTGTGGTGAAACATGGCAACACATCCAGGATATGACTTCAGTACATCTTTATTTGCAAACATTCCAGCAGTTCATGATAATTTGCTAGTTAAGATACCTCTAGCTATCTAATGAGAAACACTAAGTACCTGATTTAAACCCAAGTGCACTCAGTGAGTTTGTATTAGAGATAAAAGTGCCTGAATACAAATTAAAAAGTGCCTTTATACAATTCTCCCCTATTACAGGTTCAATAGTCTCTCAAAACAATAGCATCTCTAATGAAGGACAAAGAGAATCACAACAGTCACATACAACTTAAATAAGTCAACATTATGTCTAAATAACATTTTACAAGCACAAATATCATAATTGTATTTCAAATATTAATTAAAATCAATGATTTTATTTTAGTAAAGTTATTAAGACAACTACAAAAAGAGCGACAATTAAAATAAGGCCATCAAGAATGTACATTGCTCATGGGTCCACTTGGGAAGTGTACGACTTTGCATAGATTTAAAGAGACTATACCAAGTATAGAATTAAAGGGTTTCAGTTTATCACATTGAATTTGGTCTCGTTGGGAAACCTCTCCATTTATAATTCTGATGTATATTTGGAAAATGAATGCCCAACAAAAATGTTGTTTAAAGGTAGCACATAATTATAGCAGATCTACAAGCTCACAATGTGAAAATGTGAAAGTGGTTAAAGGACCACTTCACCACTTTTCAACCTATCTTCATCCTAGGTCCTCACTATTAATCATGAAAAGATGTCACATTTTTTTTCTACTCGGTCTGTGTCTCATAGGAGGGCTGTGGGCAGTTCAGAAACCGTCTTCCAGTGACATAATTGATGGGGAATACAAGCTAATAGAAACTGCAGGCTTTCTAGTCCTGAAAAGTTGCACTGCAAAAATGGAAGCCATCGTTCTCACGATAATGAAAATCTAAACATTTAAATCTTGTTTAAAAAAGAAATCTGCCGAATGATGTCACTGGAAGACTGTTTCTAAACTGCCCACAGCCCTCCTAAAAAATCATGCCATTTTATCATGATTATTAGTGAGGACCTATTATATGAAGATAGGTTGAAAAGTGGTGAAGTGGTCCTTTAAGTGCATCTCTGGGATTTATAAATATTGAAACAATGAGCTTGTGACTAAATATCTACATTGGATCCACTGTCTGGAATAGTTATTTTTTTGCCCCATTTCCTGAAAATGTACAGTTTACACACGTTTTCTATCCTACAGCGACAATATATTAAAAAAGGGTTTGTGATTATTACATTGCATAGATTGAAATAGCTTTCAGTCTATGATATTTGTGTAGAGGTTAGTTTTCATTAGAGCAGTATGAAGCAATGTGTCTAGAAGTTGGCTTTTATTCCTCAATGAGCTGCAATGCAATCTGGTCACATGGAGGGGGCAGAGCCATCTACAAAAACCAAAAAAAAAAGGAGAAGCACATGATTTACAGAATTTGTCTATGCTCGACATTCCACCTATTTCCAGACGTAGGACTGTATGCAATGATTCAGAGCGACTAAAGGCTCATACATAGTCTGGATTTTCGGTGGTCAGGTGACCACCGAACTACAACATGACGTCACGAGCCGCGGTTTTTATATTTGTTTTTACTCACCACCGCTCAACGTTATTTCAGCTCCAGTGGTCACCTCACCACCGAAAATCCAGACTATGAATAGGCATTAAGAGATGTAGACACAAGAGACAATGTATGAATGAATGAACCATTGTAAGCGCTTTGAGTAGGCACATAGTGCATAGAAAAGCGCCATAAAAATGCAATTCATTATTATATTATGGTGCGCATCAAATGTTGACAGCCAAAGTACAAACAATTATAAAATGAGGAAAACTGTGTAGAGGGTGAGGTGTAAACTGTGGAGAGGGTGAGGTGTAAACTGTGGAGAGGGTGAGGTGTAAACTGTGGAGAGGGTGAGGTGTAAACTGTGGAGAGGGTGAGGTGTAAACTGTGGAGAGGGTGAGGTGTAAACTGTGGAGAGGGTGAGGTGTAAACTGTGTAGAAGGTGAGGTGTAAACTGTGTAGAGGGTGAGGTGTAAACTGTGTAGAGGGTGAGGTGTAAACTGTGTAGAGGGTGAGGTGTAAACTGTGGAGAGGGTGAGGTGTAAACTGTGTAGAGGGTGAGGTGTAAACTGTGTAGAGGGTGAGGTGTAAACTGTGGAGAGGGTGAGGTGTAAACTGTGGAGAGGGTGAGGTGTAAACTGTGTAGAGGGTGAGGTGTAAACTGTGGAGAGGGTGAGGTGTAAACTGTGGAGAGGGTGAGGTGTAAACTGTGGAGAGGGTGAGGTGTAAACTGTGTAGAGGGTGAGGTGTAAACTGTGGAGAGGGTGAGGTGTAAACTGTGTAGAGGGTGAGGTGTAAACTGTGTAGAGGGTGAGGTGTAAACTGTGGAGAGGGTGAGGTGTAAACTGTGGAGAGGGTGAGGTGTAAACTGTGTAGAGGGTGAGGTGTAAACTGTGTAGAGGGTGAGGTGTAAACTGTGGAGAGGGTGAGGTGTAAACTGTGGAGAGGGTGAGGTGTAAACTGTGGAGAGGGTGAGGTGTAAACTGTGTAGAGGGTGAGGTGTAAACTGTGTAGAGGGTGAGGTGTAAACTGTGTAGAGGGTGAGGTGTAAACTGTGGAGAGGGTGAGGTGTAAACTGTGGAGAGGGTGAGGTGTAAACTGTGGAGAGGGTGAGGTGTAAACTGTGTAGAGGGTGAGGTGTAAACTGTGGAGAGGGTGAGGTGTAAACTGTGTAGAGGGTGAGGTGTAAACTGTGGAGAGGGTGAGGTGTAAACTGTGGAGAGGGTGAGGTGTAAACTGTGGAGAAGGTGAGGTGTAAACTGTGGAGAGGGTGAGGTGTAAACTGTGGAGAGGGTGAGGTGTAAACTGTGTAGAGGGTGAGGTGTAAACTGTGGAGAGGGTGAGGTGTAAACTGTGGAGAGGGTGAGGTGTAAACTGTGGAGAGGGTGAGGTGTAAACTGTGGAGAGGGTGAGGTGTGTAATTTGTTATTGAGAAAACATATCAAACTCACATTTGAGCTTGATGTAGCACAGGTCACAGAATGGCTGCCCACTTCGGATTCGAACCTGGGATCCTGTCTCTGTTCCTCCCAGATGTTGGCCACATTCCACACACTGGGGAGGAGGAGGGGGGGGTTTGATTAAATACAGTATGTAAGAGAAGTTCAGCTGACAAAGTTTACGGACCATCACCAAATTGTTCACCTCAGCAAAGCACTGAATAACCTTCACTGTTCAGTAAAGAAGAGTTTCTACATCTATCCATCAATTCTAAATCGACCCCAGTACAGCTAAATGTGGAGATCCCGTTCCAATGACAAACCTACAGTGAAATGCAAAAGTCAAGCTTCCTCTAGTCCAGGGGTCCCCAAATTATTATTTTTCTTTACAACTTAATGGCTGGAAAAAGGAAATGAAGAGTTTACATATAGTACACGGGTCGGGAGGGGGCGGGGCGGGGCGGGGGTCCCGAGACATTGCCAAAGCATTTCCGGGGGTCCCCGGCCAAAAACGTTGAGAAACCCTCCTCTAATCTACAACTTCAACCCTTCAAACAGCAAGGAGAGGTAGAAAGATCCCACAGGACTGAAAGACTGCACAGTGAGACAGGAAGAGGTGAAGTGAAGGAAAGGGAGTCTTGGAGATATGTGCGTGTGCTTATAAAAATAAATAAAAAAAGGTAATAGCAGCAGCCTTTGGGATCTAGCTCAAACCCATCTGTGACCTCTCACCTGGAAGCAGGTGAAGTGGAAACAGAGCCCAAGGGTCTCGATGACCATGGCTGCCCCCCTACCCAGGACATGCTCACACACACAGCAAATCCTTCGGCCACTCACCAACCTGGGGCAGGAAGGTCAGTGTTTAAGGCCAACTCTATGAATGCACACTCAAATATCAAAGTAGTAGAGCCAGGTTAATATTGTAATATCGTTTTGATCGATGTATCAGTAATTATGTGGCTTTTTTTACGACATCAATATTGGCAATTATGAGGCTGAACTGGTCATGTCAATATAGGTGAACATATTCACACGTTTTCAAATTTGAAATGTCGATCGTTGGTAGTCTACGACTCTCCAAAATCAGGTCGTAGCCTAGACAGCCTGGGGTCAATCTGGGGTCAGGCTCTAGAAAGAAATGCCACACGAAAACCACAACATGCGGACAATGTAAAACAGCCCAGACTGATTCACATAATAGTACCTGGTGCCTTGCTGAGAACTGGGCAGGGGTTGGGCAGATGGCTCCTCTCTCATGGTACAAGATGCTAGTCTGTGTGTCATCTCAGACCCCAGGCTGTAGCGTGATGTGCAGTTAGTGGTAGGGTATCCAGCTGCTGACTGGGGACGTGAGGTGGAACCTGGGGCCTGATGCCAGGAGGTGTGGATGTTATCCAGGGACTCATACCTGATGGGACAACATAAAGTGTGAGTGTTTGAAAATGTCCACCTGGTTACAAAATCTCAAAACCTGATGTACAGATGTACAAGTGCACGGGCAGAGCTCAAAATGCAAGAGGTTGTGAGTTTGTAGATTGGTAATTATCACTATTTGTAATACAACAAGTTATACATGGGCTTAGGGGTGGTTAAGCTGATCAAAACTCAAGCAGGTACCCACCTCCTCAGTGGAACTCCAACATAGGCAGGCTCCTTGCATGCAGTGGGGATGCGTTGGCGAATCCAACTGTTGTCATTTAGAAGCTGATTTCTCTTCCTCATTTCCTCCAAGATCAGCTGCCTCTCTTTCTCTGCCTTTGACACAGTCGGCTCAAAAACACTTTTTTTCTTGTGTTCATCTCCTGGAACCACGAGATGAACACAAGAGACATTATACCAGGGAATATTGTACCCAGAGTTAAAACACTTTTCGCCACCTTGTGTAGACTAACCTTTTGCCTGCTTGTGACGGCCACCTAATGCTGGAGTAGACTTTGACTTTCTCCTGTGAGAGGAGAGACGGGGCAAACGGTATACATAATATAATTTCATAATGGGAATTTATTGCATAGGACCTTTACATCAGAGATGCAGATGGTAATTATAGCCGTGGTTGCCGCAGTTCAGTCAATTCAATTATTAATTACTAAACCGTGGGTGAAACCGCAAGGCTGCCAGTAACTGCCCCAGAGTTAGTGTCGAAGTGTCCTTGAGCAAGACTCTGAACCCCTAATTGCTCCTGATGTGCTGGTTGGATGGTGCATGGTTTCCGCCGCCATTGGTGTGTGTGTGTGTGAATGGGTGAAGGTAATGCACAATCTATGTAAAGCGCCTTGAATAAAAGGCGCTATATAAATGCACCATTTATTTTATTTCATTTATAGTGCCTATAATAAATGCCCATTATAGCTTTTAAAAACGCACAAAATGTCGGTGTCCGTGCATTAGTAGCATTTTAACATTGTAATTTTCAATCAGCACAAATTAGCCACAGGTACGTAACCAGCAAGGGGTTCTTGAACGTCCAAAAGCAAAACACCACACAACACAACACAGTGGACCGTCTACAGGCAGCTATAGTGAGAGAGAAACATAACACAAAAAAAAAGAAGAAGGGAGGAATAAAAGTTTGGCGTGGGACCGGGAGGGATTTAAGTTCTTAACCCTGATATGAGAAAGTCAATTAAGACTCAACGGCTTGTTATCATGGATATGGATATATACAATCACTACATAACCTCGGTGAACGACAGTGGTCGACCATTTGTTGAACATTAAGTACATTCGGTGGGTGCAGATAATATAAATAGGATGATATGATTAATGCGGTTGGATAATGGGCGGATAATGAAAGTGTACACTCGTAATTTTTGGTGAGAAAAAATCTCACCCGCATCTCTACTTTAGATCCACACTTCTACATTCAAAGGGGTTATTTACGACATCAAAAGCCCAAGTGAGTAAAGGATGCACTGACCTGTCGGCAGCAGACAGCTTCACAAAGCCACAAGAGTCTCCAGCCCTAGAGAAGCAGCATCAGCAGCAATTAGACCCAGTCAAGAAGAATCAGCAGCAATTAGACCCAGCCAAGGAGCATCAGCAGCAATTAGACCCAGCCAAGGAGAATCAGCAGCAATTAGACCCAGCCAAAGAGTATCAGCAGCAATTAGACCCAGCCAAAGAGCATCAGCACCAATTAGACCCAGCCAAAGAGCATCAGCAGCAATTAGACCCAATTTGGTGATGGTTGGACCCTTTTTTCTATATCAGTGGTTCTCAATATTTCATGTCAAGGACGCCAAAAATTATATGCAATATGTTGCCGACCCCCATCTGGAAATATGTTGTTCCAGGAACCTCCCCCAGAAGCAAAGTTAAATTTGAGTTAAAAAAAGGATTTGAGGCACATTTTCACGATTTTTCAAAAATAGCAGACCTAGATCTGCTATTTTTCAATAGCTAAAGTATAACATAATGCTTAGTTAAAACACCAAAATGGGTTAAAATGTGAATAAGCAGTAGCAGCAGCAGCATGCTCATCACATCAGAACAAAAAGGTTGTTTACCATTGTCGTTCTGTCTGGTTGTCGTGTTGCTCTCCCAGCTCCTCCTTCTGGGGGCTTGAAACTGGACTGGTAAACTTGGAGCGCTCCTCGGCAGCGCTGTGACTGGTCACTCCATTCACATTGTTAAACTTGGAGCGCTCCACGGCAGTGCGTTGCTCAACGTCCTTGTTGAGACCGGTCACTCCATTCACAGGCTGGGGTCGGCTTACACGGCAGGTCAACTCACAGGAACTCTGTTCCAAATACATCAAATAAATATAATTATACCACAGGTCGTTTCGAGGAAGCAATCCGATTGGTTGAAACAGCCTTCTAGCCGTGGATTAAACCAGCACCATTCACCACCTAATCAAAACAAAGAGTTCAGCTTCTGTTTTCCCAGAGCGCTAGCAAACTCGGTGGCTAGGCTAGCTAGTTTCTTGGGACATTTGTGGTCGTAGTGACTACATCTGTCATTTAAAAAATATATATTCTTTCAGCGATTTTCTTAGTTTTAAGGGTAACTGTTATATAATTGCAATATCACTTCAGTGATGCTTGCGGAACTCGACTTCGTCTCGTTCCTGACCACATCACTGTCGTGGCAATAATCACGTTAAACCACACCCTCTCGTGTAATATTGCTTAATTATTATACAAACATGATCCAACAGTGACTCCTAAAATAGGCCACGTAACCAGCCTTTCTTTTGCCGAATTTAATTTAGGAAAAAAACGACCCACTGGGCCGCCCGGTACCTAATGAATTAAGTTAATTATAATGTAATCCAATTGAAAAAGATCAGAAATATTTTCAGAAGGGGGTATGTAATGTAGGAACAATGGTATGAAATAATACAGCAAAGCTGTTTAGGAATCCCTACTTCCGAGCAATGTTTCTTTCTTAAATAAATTCAATGACTTTCAATTAAGATCTTGATTATTTTCACCCGTAACCCATTTAGGCCTGACATAAAAAATAAAAAGTCTTCTAAATACTGACAGTTTCATGTTTCTATATCTGTGGTGCTCAATATTACATGACAAGGACATATTCAATTGGCCACCGACCCCCCCCCCCCATCTGAAAATATGTTGTTCCAGTGACCCCCTGGAAGCAAAGATTTCAGTTAAAAATGTTCGCTGTGAAAGAAAATATTCAAAAGGGGTTCCCACCCAAAAATGGGTTAAGATACACCAATTTACCTCTGGCCTCTTGTATTCTCCTCCCATAGCATCATGTTGATCCCTCTGCCACTCTGCATCCAGCCTCTGCTGATCACGCTGGTACTGCTCCTACACACAAAATAAAACAAACACAGCCGCTTACAACAAAACAATCATTTTAATCTACAGTTTTATGAAATGTACTTTGGATTTTTTTTCCAGTACGCAAACTGCAATGTATTGTGCTAAGCTTATATGCTCTCAAAATGAAGACAAGTCATGATTAAACCCACTCCCAAAGAGTGGGTTTAAACGGCTGAGTCGGTCTGGCTTATTAGCCAGGCTACGTTATTGGTTCCTCCTGGGCTCAAAGGGCTCCATTTTCATCACCGCTAAACCCCTTATCCCTAAACTTCTTTGCCTCTTTTTTTACAAATCTACATTGACACGTTGTGAGCTTGTAGACTGGCCATTTTAACTATTCAAAAATGTTTAGCAAAATAGTAAAACAAGGCAAAGAAGTTTAGGGATAAGGGCTTTAGCGCTGACGAAAATGGAGCCCATGGTCTTCAAAATCTGGGCTCTGTGTAATAGTGAGTTTTGAACCCAGTGTGCTAGTACTTATTCCGACCTGTAGGAGGCGCTCCTGTTCCTCCTGCCACCTCTCCTGGCGCCTGCGGTCTCCTTCAAGGTCCCATGACCAGCGGTCGGATGAGGGGGGATTAAGAGACGGCACCTGCAGCTGGTGGCGCAAAAAATATACAAGCTCAAATACAACTGCACTGTAATAATGATGATTCACCACACCTTGCTTCTGATCTAAATGGAAGTGACATCTACTACTGTACTTACATCTGATATTGCAGATTCTGATCCTCCTATAGTGGAAACAATGGAAAAGTTGCACAAGTTAATACGACAGGAGACGTCAGGTCCTGTCAATCATACAGATAAAAAGGGGCACTGCACAACAAAAATACTCAAAGCAGTTAAAGGGGAATTCCACTCATTTTACTCTGTCATTAATATACCTTAGAGCTGTTGTGTGGTAAATTATTAAAAATAAGTCCCGCCATTATGCGTTTCCTAGAACTGTAGGTCTGAAAAAAATCATTAACATTGTGAAGTACATCTTGATGACATCATTAAGATGTACTTCACAATGTTAATGATTTTTTCAGACCTACAGGAAACAGAATGGGGGGGACTTTTTTTTTATTATTTCCACACAACAGCTCTAAGGTACTGTATATTAATGACATGATAAAATGTTGAAAATGAGTGGAATTCCCCTTTAACAAAGGTTGAATTTGTGTTCCAAGTAAATAAATAAAAAAGCACAAAAAAAGACGTAACAGCATGCAATATTATATCATGCCTAAATATAAATAATAAAAAATAATAACAGCCTAAACTAGATAAAGTGCCAATCGGCACAGGTCTCCACCAGGGCAGGTCAGGTTGTGTCCTCCTGGTGGCGCTATAACAGGCCGTTGAGGAATATTTGGGGCAGAGGTTCGTCATTGGCATCCAGGGAGTGTGTGTGCAAAGTTTGGCATGGATCGGGCCAACGGTGCCAGAGATTAGCTGATAACGGACGGCCGAAAGGACGGACGGACACACGGACAGCAAAACATACTCTCCCGGTCTCCCCCCTGGCCTTCGGCCTGGTGGAGACAATTAAATTACACACATAGCTGCAATGTTCAAGTAGGTTGCAAAAAGTAGCCATTCAGCACACCACACAACTACTACTGTACCACATCTAGCATGCTACTAAAATGCACACCACACTACTACTGTACCACATCTAGCATGCTACTAAAATGCACACCACACAACTACTGTACCACATCTAGCATGCTACTAAAATGCACACCACACAACTACTGTACCACATCTAGCATGCTACTAAAATGCACACCACACTACTACTGTACCACATCTAGCATGCTACTAAAATGCACACCACACAACTACTGTACCACATAAGTACACCCATGAGCTGACCCCTTGACAACCTGCAGAGAGAGGTCACATCATGTGTATAAGTTGTATTCCTGCCTTTCAGTCGTTCTTTTTTCCATTTTTATCTTCTATTGTCTCTTCACTGACTGAGACTGACAATTCTTGACATGAACAGTTCTTTGCTTTTCATGGCCAAATAGAGGGTATGCACATGCATAAAGTGAATGGGAAATCGAGTGGCAAATCAAGTGGCAAAGTGACTTGGCAAAGTGAATGTATGTCGTTAAAGGTATATTCAGTGATTTCACTTAATTCAAATATCACTTATTTTTTAGTTTTGTTGTGATAATCCTCCCTACTATAGAGTGTGCTGGCCATATAAGGAGTTCCTCCCTGTCCCCAGTTAACCCCTGGGGGTCAAAAAACCTTAGGTTTCGTTTTTGACTCTCTATCCTGATTGGACGAAAGGCTGGGTCCCACAGCCAAAAACGAAACCTATGGTTTTTTGAGTGAAATCACTGAATATACCTTTAAATGTCATTTAATGCAATCAGATTGACTTTTCTGTTTGGATGTACATGCTATCAAGGCCACTCAGTAGGCGTTCCCACATAACTTCCGGGTATGAGGATGATGTCACGCGCAATCGCGCATACCCTCTATTGGCTTCTTCTACCTGACAGGCAGCCTCTGTAGACATTTTTAAAGCACAGCTCAAGACCCACTTCTACACCCTTGCTTTTAATTGATCTTTAATTTTTTGTTATTCATGTCCTCACTGTATTGCATTACTGCTCTTGTTTTTTTAATGTTTATGCCCTGCTTTTTTCTTTTTTTCTCCATTGCTCTGTAAAGCACTTTGAGCTGCATTTCATGTCATGAAAGGTGATTTACAAATAAAGTTTTGTTATTATTATTATTGTATTCCCGAGTGGAGTCCATCTTCGTTACTCTCAAATGATTTACCGGTACTAACCTTTCATTCTCATTGATTCACCATCACTACATGTTCTGACAAGCCAAAAGCACCTGCCACCAAAAGCTACAAGCAGCTGCAATTCAAGATAGCTTTACCTTTCGGGGTGAAAAAGTCTGCTCTCCTTTGCCAGTTTTTCAAAATAATATGTCCATAATCTACACATGGGGAGTGTTGTGCAATGCAGACAAGTGAGACAAGTTTAAATACACTATAGAAAATAATTACTAGACTGATGTTTTTTAATCTCCAAGAGAAACCCAGAGTTATGTTTAATTATTACCTTTACTTCTTCCAATTAAGTCTCCATCCGCTTCTTGACATGCCATCCACTGGGGAATTGAAAAGATCAAATCTTCACCAGTCCCACATCATCCATGTCAATTTATAATATAAAAATTAAACTATATAATAGTATTGCAGCTCACATTGACCGCCTGTCCATTTTGTTGGGAAGATTTGGTGACCGTGGCTTCTGTAGAGACAGCGGTTTGGCGATTGCGACCAATCAGCATTGGCACTCCAGCTGTCAAATCGAGCGTTTTTCTGCTCTGACACACCTGGTTGGGATGACCTCCTCCATTGGTGCCCCAGTCTGTTGAGAACCATCCAATCAGAAACATTGGTTAGATGTACTCATGTGGCCATGATAAACGTCTATCCCTGCTGCTAAAAGGAGTTTCTTAGAAGTTGATTTGCTAAATACAATGCACTGACACCACGGCGCGTATTCAGAGCGTCAAGCTGTGACTCCGCCCACCCCCGGGGGAAGTTGCTCTCGTTCACTGCAATGCAATTTGCGGCATTTCCAAAACAATATTGCGCAGAGTAGCGATTATCAAATGTATTTGCAATGCCATACGTTGAAAGATCTGTTGCCCGTGGACAAGGCACGCTACCTCCGCAAGTTAGATATTATCGGCATAGATGTTTGTCCGTATGTGATTAAGGATTGGACCAAGTTGCATTGACAGCCATAGAAAATTCTTACCCCGGGCTAAAACCGGATGTGACGTTTATGAGCGTTCCTGTCTAGCTTGGTGTCAGTGTATGAGCACAACTTCAGGAAGTAGGGTGTGAAAACAGCACTATTTTGCCCTCGATTTTTCTCTCACCCTTGTTGCCGTAGCGTCGAATTTCCATATTAAGATTTCCGATTTGTAAGGCCGAAGTCATGGTGTCCTTCCACTGGTCGTAGCTCATCTGTGTTACTGTCAACCCATTAATGTCCACAATCTCATCCCAGACACAAAGCTGGCAAAAGTCGGCTGGGCTGCCTGAGGACGAAATAAAGTCTTGAGGAACTGTTCCAACAGCAACAGAGGACGAAGCCACGAGTTGAGGACCGATTACAAATGAAGGACTAGGTCAGTAAGGCAAGACTGTTTGGCAGCAAATCAGCATAATACTGAATAAGTCACACTTCTCTTGTCAAACATTCATGACCGTCCACACCAAACACTACAACAATCTCCTTTGCCACGGTCATCGTTATAGTTAGAAAACAAAGTTAAAGAAAAAGTAAAAAAAACACATTTATGGTTAATGTGGACCGCCCTTCACCTATAACACTGGACAGGGTTTGCACTTCCGTTTCATTTTTTATTTATATAACCATTTACATATTGTTGCTGTCAGCCAGAAACCTTGTATCTCCATATATTTTTTTTTCTCTCTAAAGGAATAGCCTACTACTTTGTCGTACAGGAGTATTGTGATCTTGTAAGCCAACTGCCATTTTTGCCATTATTGACAAGTAGCCTACGGTATATAAAGTGAAATTGGAAGTGTTAGTGTGTCTGTTTTATAAATATCATACTAATCAAAAGTGTGAATTGCGACTAAATAATCACTACGTTTGTTTTCCATGGGAAAAGTAAAAGCTTTGGACATACAAAGGTTTCCACCCGACCAGGACAATATGCTGAGAGGGTATTTTAAGGTATTGAGCATTTTACAACACAACAGCTACATTTTTGTAGGTCACTCCTACAAACTGTTCAGATTCCAAAGCATCATCTTTAATTATTTGCACAAACAATACATTTGCTATGGTATATAGGCTACTGTAGGAGTGCCATTTCTTTGGAAGAAAGGTTGCATTTTTAATCAGGCCCAGTGAATTCTACATGTTTGACGTTATCAGATTACACTGTTTATACAAAGACCTTGTTCAGATGAAAAGATGCATTCGATACCATGACATTACACAGTGTTTATACAAAGACCTTGTTCAGATGAAAAGATGCATTTGATACCATGAACACCAACAATAAAAACATCATCAAGTATACGTCAAGCTAGACTTGAACACAGAAGAGTCTTACCGGGTTGAACGAATGTAACTCTTGCACCAGTGGAGTCCCAATGAGTCTGCAAACCAAAGTCTGGTCTACTGTTGGGTTTAAGAGTCAGACTCACCCTCATGTCACTGAAATGCACCTAGGGGGGGAGGGAGGGAGGGAGGGACACACACACACACACACACACACACACACACACACACACACACACACACACACACACACACACACACACACACACACACACACACACACACACACACACGTAAAGGTGACACCTCATGATCCAATGTCCTGCGCTTCCTGGAGGAAACAGGAGCTGTTGATGGCATACAGTACTACAAGCGAATAGGCAGGGGATAAAGTGTGTGTACATTTTAAATTAAATGCGTTGAAATGGTCCAACATAATTTAAGGGGACACTGCTGGCAATTAAAAAGTATTACATCAAATAAAGAGCGGCACAAAGAACACATACCTCAGAGGGGTCAGAACGTGGATTCGTAGTCCGTATACACAGAAGGTCCTTATTGTCGTTCACCTGGAGAATTAATAAGGTGTGCTCAGTGTGGACAATATACTGAATAATCTGTAGGAAAATTCAGGTTTGCAAGTACAGTACTTTTTTTGTGATGACATCTTTTCATCCCCTAAATGGATCAACATGCAACACAATAATAGAAATGCTATTATAGATTTAGCACCTACTACAAATACAATGTCATTATTATCACCCTCTCCTTTCTTAAATTATGCATTTTTATTGCTATTCTGTGACAAGTGATAACCTAAGTGCATGTAGGTGAGAGTGACACTTTGTGAGCTTGTACATGTAGTACTGTAAGTCAACACTAGTCACCCAATGATGCAGCAGTGTTTCCATTATTAATGGGAAAGGGGATCAGAGAATACTTACTGTAGGTAACACAAGATGTGTCACACAAATGCCCTCTTTTATACAAACACTTTGGAAAATGTATGGTGAACAGCAATTGAGCATACTTGCAGCATGCCAGGCGTACAGTGGCCATTATTTCAAATTCAAGCTCAACTCACGTTACACAGTCTGGCCAATGAAGACACTCTGGAGGGCTTGGTTCCAAAAGGTCTGGCGGTGATGGCAGCCGACAGCCGGGTGGAGCCCTCTGACCGTCTGAAACCTCGAGGCAGGCTGGCGGAGCTCGACCCGGACATGGATCTGGAGCTGTACCTGTAGAGGTTGGTGGCCTGCTGGCCTCTGCTGGAAGTCTGCCGGGCCTCCTCTCGATGCTCCCCTAGGTTCCCCTCGGTCAGATCCACTGCTGGCTGGCCAAGCGGACTGGCGAAGTCGTGACCGCCGGATGAGAGTTCCTGGTGACTTAAACTGTCGTCTGTAATCGCTATAGGCCCATGTGTAACGGCTGCTGTGGTGCCGTCGACGAGAGTTGTGGCAGGGCCGTTTGGCAACCATGTTATAGTCAGAGAAGAGATCTGGCTTGGAAGCTCCGGTCCCGGCTGGGCCTTCACGTGTGTCTGTGAGCTGAAAGGGCGTTCCAAAGAAGGGGTTGTGACTCCTGCCGCATCCGAGCCAAGGGAGGCCGAATGGATGCCCTCTCCGAAGATGGGGGTATCGGCGGCAGGCATGGCTCCTCCAATAGCGGGTCCCTGGGTGGGTATATGTATCATTTGACAGATGTTAGTAAGTTCTATAAAGCAAATAACTGTCTGGCCAAAGGCAGCTTTAATCACTAGACCCTATATTATGAATGAATGCCTTTATTGCAGACTCAGGGTCCATAGAGAAACATACAAAACACAATACAATATACATGCATCCAATAAAAAACAGTCCAAATGTACATGTTAGACAGGCATTTGTGACAGTTGTAAATAAAAGCTTTTAAGCCAATGTCTTCTAAGGCTAGAGTAGTGAGTATCTAGTGCAACTTTTGACAGGGTTATTAATACTGACGATGATGTTATTCACAGACTCATCCAAGGATTATTAATACTGACGATGATGCTATTCACAGACTCGTCCAAGGGTTATTTATACTGACGATGATGCTATTCACAGACTCATCCAATCGACACATGAATCTATGCATTAAGTTCCGGAGAACAGCTTGAAAAGTATTGACTCTTGCAGCCACAAACATTTCACTTACACTGCACCATCTAGGGTTAGGGTCACTGCACCATCTAGGGTTAGGGTCACTGCACCATCTAGGGTTAGGGTCACTGCACCATCTAGGGTTAGGGTCACTGCACCATCTAGGGTTAGGGTCACTGCACCATCTAGGGTTAGGGTCACTGCACCATCTAGGGTTAGGGTCACTGCACCATCTAGGGTTAGGGTCACTGCACCATCTAGGGTTAGGGTTAGGGTCACTGCACCATCTAGGGTTAGGGTCACTGCACCATCTAGGTTAGGGTCACTGCACCATCTAGGGTTAGGGTCACTGCACCATCTAGGGTTAGGGTCACTGCACCATCTAGGGTTAGGGTCACTGCACCATCTAGGGTTAGGGTCACTGCACCATCTAGGGTTAGGGTCACTGCACCATCTAGGGTTAGGGTCACTGCACCATCTAGGGTTAGGGTCACTGCACCATCTAGGGTTAGGGTCACTGCACCATCTAGGGTTAGGGTCACTGCACCATCTAGGGTTAGGGTCACTGCACCATCTAGGGTTAGGGTCACTGCACCATCTAGGGTTAGGGTCACTGCACCATCTAGGGTTAGGGTCACTGCACCATCTAGGGTTAGGGTCACTGCACCATCTAGGTTAGGGTCACTGCACCATCTAGGGTTAGGGTCACTGCACCATCTAGGGTTAGGGTCACTGCACCATCTAGGGTTAGGGTCACTGCACCATCTAGGGTTAGGGTTAGGGTCACTGCACCATCTAGGGTTAGGGTCACTGCACCATCTAGGTTAGGGTCACTGCACCATCTAGGGTTAGGGTCACTGCACCATCTAGGGTTAGGGTCACTGCACCATCTAGGTTAGGGTCACTGCACCATCTAGGGTTAGGGTCACTGCACCCTCTAGGGTTAGGGTCACTGCACCCTCTAGGGTTAGGGTCACTGCACCATCTAGGGTTAGGGTCACTGCACCCTCTAGGGTTAGGGTCACTGCACCATCTAGGGTTAGGGTCACTGCACCATCTAGGGTTAGGGTCACTGCACCATCTAGGGTTAGGGTCACTGCACCATCTAGGGTTAGGGTTAGGGTCACTGCACCATCTAGGGTTAGGGTCACTGCACCATCTAGGGTTAGGGTCACTGCACCATCTAGGGTTAGGGTCACTGCACCATCTAGGGTTAGGGTCACTGCACCATCTAGGGTTAGGGTCACTGCACCATCTAGGGTTAGGGTCACTGCACCATCTAGGTTAGGGTCACTGCACCATCTAGGGTTAGGGTCACTGCACCATCTAGGGTTAGGGTCACTGCACCATCTAGGGTTAGGGTCACTGCACCATCTAGGGTTAGGGTCACTGCACCATCTAGGGTTAGGGTCACTGCACCATCTAGGGTTAGGGTCACTGCACCATCTAGGGTTAGGGTCACTGCACCATCTAGGGTTAGGGTCACTGCACCATCTAGGGTTAGGGTTAGGGTCACTGCACCATCTAGGGTTAGGGTCACTGCACCATCTAGGTTAGGGTCACTGCACCATCTAGGGTTAGGGTCACTGCACCATCTAGGGTTAGGGTCACTGCACCATCTAGGTTAGGGTCACTGCACCATCTAGGGTTAGGGTCACTGCACCCTCTAGGGTTAGGGTCACTGCACCCTCTAGGGTTAGGGTCACTGCACCATCTAGGGTTAGGGTCACTGCACCCTCTAGGGTTAGGGTCACTGCACCATCTAGGGTTAGGGTCACTGCACCATCTAGGGTTAGGGTCACTGCACCATCTAGGGTTAGGGTTAGGGTCACTGCACCATCTAGGGTTAGGGTTAGGGTCACTGCACCATCTAGGGTTAGGGTTAGGGTCACTGCACCCTCTAGGCTTTTTGAGTACAATTATCATGGCATCATTATACGCTACTTGAAGTTTCTGAATACTTGCTTTTTTTGTAGCTTGACCACAAGTGGGCAGTGTAGAGTGGTGTACAGTAAGCTCTAAATAGAGTAATCTTAACTGCTTCTGAACACAGTGAACTTGCGTGCGAGGGTGTTCGCCTGAGCATACATCCTACGACACTGTCTGTGTATATCATCATCATTTGTCAACTGTTGACCACTGTATATGGTGACCATATACGGTATTCAGCCCCTCAAACCAGGAACCTTTCAATGCACACATGCACGCATGCGCCCATTCATTCATTTTCAGAAGAAAAAAAAACATGATAAACGTCTATGCAACCACTGAAAAAAACCATTATGACTTATGGTGAAGACTGGGGACAATTTTCACAATGACATCTGGTCACCGTACCTTATATACCCTACCCCAATACAAGCTCACAACGTGCCCTGAGTCAAGACACGTGAGCTTGCAGATCTGCTAAACGCTTTTGAATTTATTTGAACAGTTGACAATTTTCACCTATAATGACATTCCCAAAATAGGGATGCCAGAATTAATCTGCATAATAAACCAACATAAAAACAAAAAGGTTAAACATGTCAAGAACTCAGCACATATGAAAGTCTGATTCCAGCAGAAAACATCTTCTAATTATTATTTACTAATGTGTTTGCAGCAGGACAGCACTGTGTGACTCACCTGCGTGTGGGGCTGCAGGGCACCAGGGCTAAAGGGGGACTCGGTGGCGTAGCCGCGGGCCAAGAGAGCTCGTGTCCGGGGTCGTAGATCAGAACGAGACTGCTTTGATGTTGGAGGAGAGGTGGAGTAAAGGGAGTTGGCAGGGTTGCTGCTGCCTGATGACTGCTGGTCCCTGGGGAATTGGACATGAATGGAAAGGCGAGGAAGGAAGAAAGAATGGACACAAGAGCAGAGATAAATGGGTGGGGGGGATTGGGGGGTGATTGTGTCAAGTTACACTTGACTGCAGGATCCTCCAACAGGTCAAACTTACATGCAAGTCAGCCATTTTTAACCCACATACACTTCAGAATATAGCGGTTTGGCAGTTAAAATTATTATGAATCATATTTAACCGATTTAGGCCTGACGTCGGAATTAAAAAGAAATTCTGCTAAATCCTGAAAAACCTTGTTTCTTTATGAGTGGTTCTCAATATTTCATGTCAAGGAGCCCAAATAATTATATGTAATATGCCTCTGCCCCCCCCCCCCCCATCTGAAAATATGTTGTTCCAGGGACCTCCCCAGAAGCAAAGATTTGAGTTAAAATGTTCACTCTGTAATAATATTTACCGTTATTCAAAGATTTGAGGCACATTTTCATGATTAAAAAAAAAGTAGCAGACCTACAAGTTGCCGCGCTATGAGCTTGTAGATCTGCTATTTTTCAATAGCTAAAGCATAATCCTTAACACCAAAAGGGGTTCCCGCCCAAAATGGATTAATTATAAAGCCTCATTTATACTCAAATCTTTAAAGACTTTCAGAGGTTGTATGACAAACGTAGCCGACCTCTCAAGCACGCCACTCTTCTTCCCAGTCTCCGTGAGGCTGGCCACGGCTCCGATGCCCTTCCTTCCGGTCTCCGTGAGGCTCGCCACGGCTCCGATGCCCTTCCTTCCGGTCTCCGTGAGGCTCGCCACAGCCCCGATGCTCTTCCTTCCGGTCTCCGTGAGGCTCGCCACAGCCCCGATGCTCTTCCTTCCGGTCTCCGTGAGGCTCCCCACGGCCCCGATACTCATCTGAGTGATAACATGCTCTCGCTCTTGTGACTGCTTATACAAGTCCAAGCTGGTGCTCCTGCGGCGAATCTTCCATTTTGTCAACTCCTAATTAAAACACAACCACATAAAACAAGTAATTTATAATCTGAAAGCTACTTTTCATTCAGTGTGGAGTTAAGCTTTAGCGACGTTGACTTACATCCTGCCACTTGTTCCAGTCCCTTGGGCCGCCAACGACCCCTGTGCTGAGTGTGTTCACATCAGGGGCGTTCCCCCCAGAGGCTTTATGGACAGACAGAGTCATCATTGGAATGTCACTCGATGATTTACTCCTGGTTGGGACGCAAGAGAAAATTTTGAACAACAATTTGTCAATGGCATAAGCTGTGTGAATTAAGATTTCACTTGTCGTGTAACAGCACCATCTTCTGGAAAACAAGTTGCATAGCAAGCATAAAACATGCAGAAGTCCTACAGGCCACACACACACACACACCATGCAGTCATGTTCCCATTACCTCCCAAGATACTCAAGTATGCATAACATTAGAGTGATGATGCCCAACATTTAATATGGCCGTAAGCAAATTCTAATAACCAAGAGCAACATTTAACAGCTAGGCGTCAGAACAGTGACATCATTTGAAAGGAGGTAATGAGGCTACGAGATTTGTGTTGCATTTTAAATTGTACAGCCAGTCAACGATAAACAATAGTATAGCGTTAATATCTTGGGTAAGAACATAAGGTCGTAGGCTTTGATACATATAGATTCCAGTTTGGACATAATGCAGCTTTTATGTGACAGAAAAGCAATAAGTGACAACCACAGACATGAAGGCCTTTCTCAGCTTCCCACAACCTACTCAGGAATCCTTCTCAATGTTCAAGTTGTCCTATGAGAAGGAAACAAGAGTTATGAAGAATAAAGCAAAAATCTTCAAGAATTTGTTCAGACTTACCAAATCCAGCCAGGGTTGACCTGAGCTGGGGTGCCGGGTTTGATCGTTCTACAGAACCAAAGAAACAAACCTTTTGACCAAAAGAGCCATTTTGATGTATCCTTTTTGATGTCAAGATTTAATTCAGTGCAATTCAATATCACTATTAAAAATAAAAAGTACTGTAGGTAACCGGTGTGATGTTGAAAGACAATAGAAATGCACACTTCTGGGATATTAGAAGTGTGGTTGCATCGACTAATTTCAAGATTTGAGTCTTGCATAAGTACAGTGTGATGATGTATGGACCCACATGAAGTCACAGGGACCCTGATTTGACATATGGCTCGAGTAATAAGGCAATTACTGTATTCAGTTTGGCAACCACACTAAAAAAGGCTTTCAAAACACATGCATGAAGTCACATACAGCACCTTAATTTCAACTGACACTTTATTGACACCATTTCAAAGCACACACACATTGCTGGTAAAGCACATAGGGTAGAACAATAACATTCTGTTATGGCGATCACATGAGGACTCCATGAGTCATCTGCTCCGTTATCAGAACGATGGATGACTCAGCAGCATTCATTATTTGGATACAGTAGATACATGCATCAGTGTCATAAAAAGGTGGCTGTAGAAATACCAGATAACAGAGCATACAGTGCTTAGGAAAAAACTATTCTGATTAGGTTCAAACAGACAGACAGAAAGGGAATGGGAAACTTCGCTTGTACAGTATGAGCAATAGTATTATGAAATAACCTATAACATAAACAGCAGCACCATTTGCATGTCTTAGACAAATATCTGCAACATGTTGTATGTACTGTACTGTACATACAAGAAGAGTAAAATCATACAACAGTGTCGCTTGCTCAAGATTATTTAGGCCTTAAATCAACTGTATGGATCTATTGGGTAGTGAGTGAAAGGGTGTATGGCTTTTGGGGTGGGGGGGGGGTACATATTCAAAAAGGGAGTCTGCTGAGACACTTGAGATATTGCAGGAGACAGGTTTCATGCAGCAGTACTGTAACTACTGTAGGTGTCACAAGTTCAACCCAGGATTTCATGACTCATGGCTCAGCGATTGATGAAGCTGAGGCCTTGAGGCTATAATCAAAAAAAGGAAAAGTATAAAAATATAAATAGTCAACAAATTAGAGATTAACAGTAGAAAGCTGACAGATTAAAAAAAAGCATTCCAACAAATCCATGCAGAGTGAGAATGTTAGACTGAGCATTCTTGGTTCTCAACTCTTGAGCTTACATTTACATGTGGATAAAGTGATTGTTGGATTAGTAGCTAAAGCTCAAATTAAAATGCAAGACGTACAACAGAAACAAATTACACAGCAGGTTCTTGCGGTATCCAGTGCTAGTGTAGCAGCCAGTAATGCACCACCAAAGGGACAAGATGGAGATGGTTGTTATTGGTTAATCAAGTTAAATCTGCTTCCATACTTTGTCATTCTTCGCCTTGCATAGCAGAATACTTGCAGACTTTTTTAATAATCAACACTGACAGACCTCTTGTCAAACAGTTTGCGATACCACGGTCTCTTCCTGGAGCCCTGGAAAATCCTTCGCACATGGACGGCCTCCTCGGGTGTCCAGTGTCGGGGCAGATAACGGTCATAGTTAAGGTTGGTGGACGTCTGATGGTGGCTCAGCTGAACCCGCCGGGTGTAAAGGTCATCTAGAACGGGGTCTGCCTCTGTGTATTCTTCGTCAGAGTCTTCCTCGCACAAGGCTCTCGGGAAAAGCTTGTCATCGATAGCACTTTCGGAGAGCGACCGATAGAATTGGGGAAGAAGGGAAGGCGTCACGTCTACCTCGCTGCTGGAAAAAGTTGGTATATTTATGTTGGGTTTATTCAAGAATGGCAAGCGTTTAAATCATTTCACACCATCTCCATGCCGAGATAGATATTGAAAGTAGAGGTTAATCCTCAAGATAGCAGCCTTTTTTGCAAATGCCTTCTATACCCACCTGCAGTATATTTAAAAAGTTGAAATAAACATTAGAGCAGAGCAATGTTATTGGAGTTAGGCGAGCTTGTGCCTGATCTAGGTGTGATGAAATCCCATAATATCCCTAGATGATCATTACTGGGGGCTTACCGTGCTTAGCTGCCCTGTGGGCTCAACGGAGGGGCCCACAGGCCTGGTCGCAATTGAGATAATCCCTCCTATTAGCTATTAGTGTAGATTTGCGTCTTACACAAGCATTCAATTGACAAACAACGAATGGAGAGTTTACTTCATGTCTGAGCAAACGGGTGTGATTATTTATATGTACCAATAATCAAGGCCAAAATTACAACTCAATCAATTTGTATTGTATGACATTTGAGCAATTGTGACGAATAACAGTTTAAATCCATCATTTATTCTGACCTCTCCCCGAAAAGGCCTAGCCGTCCTGACCCTTATCCATAATTTATACATTATGGATAATTAGTGTAGACTTACTGTTATTCGTCACTCTCAACTAATCGTCAAGTAAAACGTAATGACCGTGACAACCGTATTAGGGTATTGTGAACATAATGTACGAGCGGGCGAGGTCATATTATGCCTCCAGGTGTAGAACTGTATCCTCAGAGTCACTGTCAAAGTGTCAACATGGTAACCACGCGTCCAGCCCCAGCTTGTCCTCAGTCACCGTCAATATTGGTAACCACAGGCCAATTGGAAAAAGATCTTGGCAGGAGAAAGGTTATGGCCAGCTGGTCAGCTGGTCTTCAGTAAGCAAAATACAGAGCCAAATGAGCAACAAAATGACAACTGCATTCCAACAATACATTTAAACACCATTCGCATGGTGATCAAAGCCAAGTGCCAATCACACATTCTGGAGTATTAGTATCAACAATTTCATGTTGATAATGCAATGTTATTAGCGCTACAAAAATGTTGTATTAAAGAAGTTACGATTACGTGATGCTACTAAAGAAATGGTAAAGTCATTTGTTTTAAATTGTACAAGTGCAGATGCGTGGGGTGGGCGGAAGAGAGGTAAAAAAAGAAAAAAAAAAAAGGTATAAGTTCTGAATTTCTATTCAAACTGTAGTGTAAAGATGAGCTCCGCAGAGTTCCATCAAAAGGTGCCTTTAAAACAAGCGTGTAAATTAACTTGTATTTCATGTTGGGCCTACAACTGTAGCACAGCATTTTTTGTAGGCTACAGTGGTGTAAAACTCCTGGCATGTACTTATATAATGCCTTTGTTGAGATTCTCTTCCCTTTACAGTCTGTCATGAGCAATGCTGCAGTTGTAACGCCCTGGATTCGAACTCGGGCCTCCCGTGTGAAAGTCCAACATCTTAACCACTAGACCAAAGGGATATATCCCTATGGACTGGGGGAGATATTAGACTTTTGAGGCCATCAGGCAGAGGCTGTGAGCCACTCTGCTACACAGTCTCTGACCATGTGTTGCAGGATGCATTCATGCATGTGTGGCATTTGACACAAAGGCTATGTGTGAGTGGGGATGCATAACTTACAATTAATCACAGTTGCCATCTGTTTTTCTGTGCATTTTGTTGGTTACTGCATGTCTGGATGAGGACTTGTGAATTGATAAAAGAAGCACAGAGCTTGTAACTTTACACTGTAGGTAGAGTGCCTATTGTGTGTGTATGTTGTCTTTTAACCACTGCACAAATTATTCACTGCATAAAATAAAATAAACTAAAAAAAACAGTCGTCTTCCTTGGCCCAAGTGTGGCAGTGTGCACAAGTTCAGTACAACTCCGGTGTACTCTTGACGAAATAAAGTAAGAAAAGCACAGCATTAAGGAATTTAACTACAAACTGAAGAAGAAAACACATAGGCCTCAACAGATTAGGTCAGTTATTCTATGCAATTAGGTCAGTTATTCTATGCAAGTTAACAGCACATCTGAAACTGTCATGCTACAGTAGCTGTACCTAGTGAGAGGGCTGGGGCAGCCCATTCCATTCTCCTGCCCTCGCTTTCTTCGTAGGAGTGCTGCCGGGATGTAGGTTCTGTTTTGCTGGGCCGACGGGTGCGTGGACTCCATCCTGAAACCCTGGTCTGCCTCTGCGTCACTCCCGCACCCTGGAGACCACACAGAAACATTACAAGAAGCGACAGAGCAAAAGCAAAGTCAAAGAACGAACAACTAGAATGAAGAGCATGAAATGTACAACAGGAAAAGAGATGAAGAGCAAATGCAAATGAAGGAAAAATATCCAAATATCAGGAGAGGAAAGAGATGAACCTTGACTGGACAACCTTCTAACAACCAAGAGTCTCCGTGCCAGAGTCCCTCTCACCCCACTTTATCACCGCGGTGTGGAGCCTGACAGAATCTCTCACTTACGCACACAGAGCATAAACATGAAGGCGTTGTATTCAGAGGAACAACACATTCAGATTTAGGGATAAGGAGATTAGATGGATTCATTTACTAGGAATTTTCCCCATCAGGCTGAATATGTTACTTTTCAGGACATATAAAAAGAAAAATCACACCCGTGTGAAGTGAGCCAGGAGGCCGGAATCGAGTTACCGTGTGGCGGTACCTCTACTGTACTGTACTGGCACACCCGAAAGCATCATATATACACTTAATACGTGCGTGTGTGTGTGTGTTAGGTTGCACACAGGTGGTGAAAAATAACCATGCTGTTTTTGTGCTTATACCCAGACACCCACCCACCAACCCAGTATACAAGGGTTAAAATAGTACAAGTATAAAATAGTATAATATTTTCATTAAATTTATATATAAAAAACAAAAGCTGATATACTAGGGGTAAATCGTGCTTATACCCAGACACCCAGCCAACCACCCACCAACCCACCCAGTGTTCCAATGGATGCAATGAATAGCCGATCTACAAGCTCACCATTCACTACTTTTGTGCGACAAGTATAAAATAGTATAATATTTTCATTAATTTATATATAAAAAACAAAAGCTGATATACTAGGGGTAAACTGAACCGGCATCGTATGCTGTGCATGTAGAATTGTGATAAGAATGCTTTATGGGCTCACGTGTACAGAATACACATACGGTAATAGATGCAAATGTCAAGTAACTTTTACCTTCATGGCCAACGTGAAGGGTTTGGGAATCCATGGAGTCAACACTATCCATGGAGTCTTGTCTCCTATAGTCTGATCTTGGGCGCTGCGCCTCGATTCTCCCTTGGAACCGTGACTCGTATCCACCATCCTTGGCACGCATAGTGTCCTCCTCCAAAGCCTGCGTATAAGGGATAAGAGCATTGATGCACACATAGCAGAGCAATGAACTCACAAACAAGAGCCTGTAAAATAAACCTACCTTCGACAAGGCCAGGCCTAAGAGCCCCTCAAATGCCTTGAAGTTCAGATGAGGTCCATTGTAGCACTGGTCCAGCTGAGCTTTCCGTCCCAGCCAGTAGACTGTAATCAGAACCTGACAAAGAACCAGAGACTATTCTCAGTTTTTTGTCATTTTGTTTTAGATAACAAAACCCTTTACTATTATTTTGGCTCTGCCATAATTCTCATTTGTGTTAATACAAAGTGGATAGTTCTAAAAACGTAATATCCAAGATGTACTTCTGGGAAACGGCAAACTATGCTATTTTGAAGGTTGCTGGTATTACAATGTGGTTTAGGCCAGTTGTAGTGGAGTAGAGTTTAGGCCTGTTGTAGCCACACAATGAACATGGTCAGACACATTTGATCTGGCACATGAAGGTTCAAGCAATTTGATGCAGGAACATAAGACTAGTCAATTCCGTCTGCAGGTGTGACAGCTGGACAGCCACTTCTTTAAATGCGAAATAAACAAGAAATATTAGTCATATTAGTGAAACAAACGCACATAGTGTTGCGTTTATAGCAGACTCCTCACTCATAATGTGCACTTGCAGTTTGGGCAACTCCAAAGCAAACTCCACATGCCAACATTTTATTTGCCATAGTATCAACCCCTTACCCCTGTGTCGGATCAGTGGTTAGACTGGCATATTCGCCAATACCGATATGACAAATATGGGCCGATACTGATACTTTTCCGATACAGTATCGGAGGGACATCTCTACTCCTAACATTAGCCGTGCTCCACTGCAGTGTGTGCATATGGGTGTTGGGTGAAAGCAGCCCTTCCGCAGGGCCCCGTGTCATAGCTTAGGAGGCAGGCAATCATGACGAGGTCGCTAGTCACAACTACACGATTGTCTGCCGGCGTTTCAGAGTATGGCGTCAGCCTCCCATTAGGCGGCGGTTCAGAGTATGGCGTCAGACTCCCATTGGCTTATAATGCGGCATGGGGGTGGGACTCCCATTGATGACTAGCTCGCTTACATTTCAAGAGCCGTCATTAGTCAAGTTTCACCTGACGAAAAAAAGAATACTACAAAATGTTCACACAAGTCTGTTATTTAAATCTCATATCCAATGTCATGATCTCATGTCTCATGACTATTCTTTTAGATAAACAAATTAAACCAGATAAATATATACATTAGATATTATAAATATTAAAGTAGCAGGAGTGCGTTAATTCCTTATTTATTCATTAATTTAGTGCAGTGATTGTGGTTTAGGATACTTGCATTATTATCAAAACTATTAGGGAAGCACGAGCCGGGTAACACACAAGTCCACTTCTAGTTCACAAACAGCAAGGATGCACTTCACTCAACTCGTATGAATCTGCCAGTACAAATTGTATTGACATCTCATTTTCCTAACCTCAATTCAAGGACAAACTGATGCTTACATTCTGAAGCAAAGCATTAAAACAATACATGTGCGACTTTTTTAGATACCTCCAAATACGAGAGTACTTTATGGGGGAGGTGAAAGCATCCGAGCCGGTGGCCTCAAACGATCTCATACAGGTTTTTATTCAGGCATATAAGCACGAGTCCAAAAGAGTAGTGTCCAGTATATATAATGCCCTGGTTTCAGCTAGGGTCAATTCCACAGAGTACATTAAAACTAATTGGGAAAAAGAGTTGGAGATTACCATCACATCAGAAGAATGGGCAAACATGTGCAATACACAAATTACATCCACCAATTCAAGAATGTGGAGAGAATTCTGTTGGAAGACCCTAACGAGATTTTTTATTACCCCCAAAATTAAATCAAGAAAACTGAAAACAGATCAGCCATGCTGGAGACAGTGTGGCCATAAGGGGGCCGGCCACGCTCATATTTTCTGGTCTTGTCCTAAAATTCAGAAATACTGGCATCCAGTCCACCTTGGAGACCATTCTGTGTTTTGAGATACCTCTGTCTGTTCCTTTTCTACTGTTGGGAAATATCCCTGAAGAGTTTCTAATACATGATAAATATTTAATCAAGATCCTCTTAGCAGCAAGTAAAAAAGCAATCACACGACACTGGTGCCAGCAGGACCCACCAACGAAAGATCAATGGATGGACATTATTGAGGAACTGTATGCTATGGAAAAACTAACATTCATACTTAGACTACAAGAGGATAAATTCTAAAAAAGTGGGAAAAGTGGAATCTCTTCTCTCAGCCTAGCGATATTGCAATAGGATTTCATTGAATGTTTTTTGTAATATAAAAAATGCAGCCTTTTTTCTTTTACTTTGTCTTTTTATTTTTTTTATTTCCGTATAGTCTTGTCAGTTGTTTTTTTCTTGTCCGTTCTTCCTTCAATAAAAATTAAGTGAAAAAAAATGTGTAAGCACAAATAAGAGTCATTACTTACATTTTTGAGTCTTCTACTGCTTTCTTCGCATCTAAAAAGTGAAACATTTAATTAAATTACCACAGAAATGACAGTCCTTTTAGTGAAAATGGTGACCACACCCATATAGACCATTTTCACAGTAGTGGTTATTAATTGATTAATTCCACTATTGTAGAATGTTAATTTATGATGGTGGGATGTGCCTTCCTTCCACAAACGCTAAATGCTTGCAGACTGCAGGTCAAAATATTGCCTGAACAGCTCTAGCCTGGAAACCAGACGAATCTACCATTGCAAATATATAAACAAAAAATAAAGTGTCTGGAACCAATCAATTGTGATTGGATGTCACTCCCTCCCAACTAGTGAGGGACCAATCAGGACCGAGAATGCAAACTGGTTTATCAGGCTTTTCTTTGGAAATGCAGGTTCCACACAGATTCCAGACCAATATCTAAGCAGTGATATTATTCTGGCCATGCCAGGCTCATGTTCATGTTGTTGACTACATTGACTCATAGGAATAGACTATGTGACAACCAGGTGTCTGGTGACCACCGGAGAGACGGGTGACAGCCGGAATGTAGACGGCACCCCGGGTGAGCAGTATGGGTTAGCGCCCCCAGCCTGCATCCTCTGTGAGGAGGAAGCCCAAAAACCTTCGATGAGGCCTTTAGGAGGGCCATTCGAGCCGCAAGCGGATCCTGCAGTACCACCGTTTCCCAGGTGGAGCTTGTGGAACCATTGCGGCAATTGAAGGCTCCACATAGGGACAACCGGAGGTTTACGGAATGCATTGGTCTATGGGCTCGATGTTGTTGCATGATTCCCGTTCCAGAGTGCGGTCAGTGCATCGGTTCAAGAGAGTTGGAGTCATCTGTGCCGGACAGCAAGGGAGCGGCATAATTTGAATGCACTGTAGCTTGCCAGGCCTCAATCTTCAAATTCAAATGTTTATTTTCAATATTCAAAATAATATAATTCATTCATTGACCTCTTATTATAGATAAGTAAAAACATCTTCAGACACCTACTGTATACTGTACCGTGTCCAGTTATACCTGAGTGTTACGCGAGTGGACAGGTCCTGAAGGTCTCCTGGATGAAACAGCTGCGATTCGTTCAGTCCTAGCTTTTCACAGGCCTTTAGAAACACGCTCACATTATCCTGAGGGTTAGAATAGAAACACGCTCACATTATCCTGAGGGTTAGAATAGAAACACACTCACATTATCCTGAGGGTTAGAATAGAAACACACTCACGTTATCCTGAGGGTTAGAACAGGTGAAGTAAAACAAGTTCAGGAGATGTGACCATTGAAAGAATAAGAAAAGGCAAGGAAAAACAAGGAAGGCATATACTTAGATAATTAAGATTAGTTTCCCAGTTTGTAATGCACATTTTTTGATTTGCACAACCAACCTTGCAAAACCAAGTAGAAGCCACATCAAGTTTTAATACTGTTCCATGTGGCCAAACCCAAACGCACATAGGCGGTGATCTACAGTTTAACAATATGCCTATTGTCGAGTGGGAACTCTGTCTGTCCAGCAATATCAAACAATACAATCCCCATGGAATACCCTGTTGCCATCAATATGATGTCATAGTACTGATGTCATAGACATGCCAGCTCTATATATGGGCATAAAAGGGATCAGGGCTGCCCTGATGAAGACCCCATTTTATTTTTAGGCAGAAATCGTACAGCCCTAGTAAGACAAGCATTTAAAATTGTAATGTTCCTGAGAGGTAAGGCACCGGTCTAGTACGATTAGTCTCACGTTGCCAAACTTGCCAGACTGTTGCAGCTCGCTCAATTTTCAAATGTTTCCGTCATACAGCCTAGACTAGACTTTATTTTACAAATCAAAACCTGGATACAACCTAGTTGAGTCCCTCTCAAGTCTCAAAGCCATTATACGGTTTCAGGATCAGTCGACTAGAAAAACGAGTCACTGTCTCTCACCAACTTACACAGGAAACCACACAATGCGTTAAGACTTCCCTGCTACAAGGTGCTGTCTCCGTACACATGTACAAGACTTTACAAGGTGCTGTCTCCGTACACATGTACAAGACTTTGAGAAAAGGCATGCAAGACCCAAGTTGGACTCACCAGGCCAGCAATGGGAGTAGAGCGCCTGTTGATTCTATTGATGACTCCAGGTTTCAACTGGTTTATCAGACTTGGAAAAAAACAAATACAAGAGAGTATGTATGTATACATGATATATATCATCAAATCAGGAATTACATTTCACGAGTTAGGTCATTGTTTTGTACTGTAGATGCAAGAGCTGTGGATCATCACTCACTCGCAAAGCAGGAGTCCATTTTCTAGGGCAGCTCGGAAGTCATTGGAGCCAAAAGACTTTTTGGTAACTTCCTAAAAACAATATAAAACACAGTTACTGTAGCTGTAATCTATTTCTATTAATGTATCAGTCAGTGCATTCAACAGATGTCAGCAATACAGACAGCCATGTTGTTTAAATGGATCTTACAACAATAACTTAAAAATCGTAAAACTGGAAAATAAGTGACCACAAACACAACAGTTCTACTTCAATGAACCTGTACCAGAGTAAAGACTAGAATGATTTTAATTTTTAACCCATTCTGGGCAGGAACCCATTTTGGTGTTTTAAGCATTGTTATAATTTAGCTATTGAAAAATAGCAGATTTACAAGATCATAGCGCGTATAGGTCTGCTATTCTTGACCATCACTGACATAGAAAAATGAGTATTTCAGAAAACCGTAAGGATTTAGAAGATCTTTCTTCTTTTTGTTTGACGTCAGGCCTAATTAAGCATGATAGTATCAAGGACAATGAAATGACAATGAAATGAAAAGGGCTATAAAATGGGAACGCGGGGGAAAAATGAGTTATTGTTCAGCCCTATGCCTAAACACTGAGCCCCAACGGCTGATTCTTCTCACTAATTAATTCCCTCAGGAATCCACACAATTGGGCCCCAGCCATGCCATGGCTGGTTCTGTGGACTCATGCAGAAAATCCAGTCCACATTAATGCAACAACACATAATACAAGGCCTACGGTATGTGGACAACAACCCCCTTCCAAGCCCCTTGCAAAACCTAATTTTAATTGGCCATTTCAATAAACAATTGCCCCGGTACAACGCGATTCCATAGATTACAGCCATATGGTTTAACACACTTGTCAAAGCTCTACAGCCACATTGGTTATTGTCCATCAAGGGCAGGTCTTGTACGGGCATAAATAAACATGTTGTGGCACATGTAGGGACCACGTACGGGTCGCTCAAATGAATAACTACTGGCAATTGATGAAAGGTCACAGAAGAGTTAGTTCAGTGATAGATTTAAATGATTGTTTTTTCTCTCCTGCCATCAGACACAATGAAACACATTTCACAGCCCTTTTAAACATAAAAGCATTTGATATTTAGATTTTTTTTTTTTTTTTTTACAATTGTAATTGATCAGACCCATGTCTTAAAAAGGAAGTGAACACATGCTTTAACCATTTTGGGGCGGGAACCCCTTTTGGTGTTTTAACTAAGCATTATGTTATACTTTAGCTATTGAAAAATAGCAGATCTACAAGCTCATAGCGTGCCACCGAGTGGCGCACTACGAGCTTGTAGGTCTGCTATTTCTTTTAATCGCGAAAATGCCATTTATTTTATTTTGATGTCAGGCCTAAATGGGTTAACTTTGACACATTGTAGGATACCTGTAAACTATGTACTGTAAGCTACCTGTAAGCTACATTATAAAGCAACATAAAATGGAAGATACAAATGTGCAAACTGTGTTCAATTATATAGAGTAAAACAATGGGTTTAGCTTATTCTAGTGTTGGCATAGGCCACAGCGTGTAGCATTTCATAGACACGAGTCCTTCAGTGCACTGCAATATAGCCAAGCATAGGTTGTGATGTGGGTCCATGGGTTATTAACTGTTCCATAGTTCATGGGCTACTCTCCCTTGGGCCTTTGTCTCTCACACACAGACACACAGTTCTTTCCTGGCTTCAACTCATCCTTTTAATCAATCATTTCAAAGATACACAAAGGGTTGAAACTGGCATGGGCCAGCTGCCAACAAACTGTTGTCATAACTGTTCACTTGGGTACACAAACTACAACAATAGCCACATTTAGAGTTTAGACTGTTATTTGTCAACATATCTGTACTGTGCTGGCCAGATTCTAACATCTCTGTACTGTGCTGGCCAGATTCTACAAGTTGTTATTTGTCAACAACATCTCTGTACTGTGCTGGCCAGATTCTAACATCTCTGTACTGTGCTGGCCAGATTCTACAAGTTGGGCTTCATAGATTGTGACTTAGGTTCAGAACAGCTCACACAGCACACAATGTCTATTCCGTAGCCTACTGAGAAGAACAAGTATGAGCTACAATTTGCAACGAGATGTACAGTGCAGTGCCATCACTAATTAGCTCTGGTCCATAGCTCTAATGCAATTAAGACAATAAATAAAAATAAAAGTCAAGTACATCAGAATGGTGTGCGTCAGTAGCCTACATATAGGCCTTCTGTATGACCTCTATATCTTCTCTCCTCTAAGTATTTATTAAAGGGCAAATAACATGCATTTTAAAACTGCTTTTAATAATCATATTGTCTATGTCCCTCAAAGTTATTTCTAATGGTTTGAGCCTCAATCACCACTCTGATATAACCAGGCCTTGTCATTTCTTTCTGGACTTTGAAAGCAGTTTTAGCTGCAGTACCACAATGTCCTGAGGTGGTGGGGGTGCTGATATGCAGATTATTTAATATTTTAGTCATTATAATACTGATGCTAGATAAAACCAGGCTTGTTTCCATTCCATGCCAACAATGGTGGACATTGTAAACAAGTGGAAATGCAAATTTGGAACTGAAGACTGAAGAAGAGGAGGAATTATACAAAGTAGGGTGACATTGATGACATCACGATGAGGCCAAAAATCAGTCGAGCTGTTCCTGAGAGCAATTTCCCTTAAAACACCCATATGACATGAAAGCCTGATTGTTCAAAATTGGTTATTTGTGGGGATAGAAAACACACATGGGAGCCCCAGAAACACAAAATAAATTGAAAAAGTTGAATTTTATGTTATAGGTCCTTTAACAGTTTGCAGAATTACAGTATATTTCAAGCGCAACTCAATACAAAAAACTGTTAACTGTGAGTGGATGACCGTCGACCAATAAAGCACTAGACTGGTTTACAAGAGCAGAGGGTCCACCTTGTTCAATTCATCATAACATTTAGAGACATACAAATATACACTTCTTTATAGCCAAAAAAACAGGAAATCATAATAAGAGGAGGAGAGGGAAAAGAAAATATGCGATTCCATGTGAATCCCTGTGGCCAAACTAGGGGGTTTTCATGATTCTGAACCCATTCCATGACCTCATCACATTTGTGATGACGGCTATGGACTTTAAGCCCAAGGAGTGTTTTTCGTGCAAAACTAATGCTTGGAATGGATTCAGAATCATGAAAACCCTCTAGTTTGACCCCTAGTTTGTCCATAGCCACTTTTTTGTGCAAAACTAATGCTTGGAACTTTGCTGAACACTTTGTTCATTGTTACCATTGTGCTAGTTACTTTACCTACTTACTTTACACCTAGGTTTTTGTAGAAGGCTGTGATGAGTTATACACCAAAGCGTTATGAGCACAGCAGTCATATATTGTACATGTATGCAAATGAGAACACAGGACTTCTTTATGCAAGAAAGCATGGAAAACCCTTTTTACATTTTATCAGTGTGCATTTGCATTTTAGTGCTGCTCGAGACAACCACAACAAAGGATGAGGCAAGAAGGAGTTGAGTAGAGGCTTTATCACTTGCTAAATTCAAATTGAGCGCGTTTACACAATTAAACGTTCTTACACACCGACAGGCAGCTTCCCATGCATCACAATTCATCCGTCTAAAAAGAAACAGGCTAACTGAATGAAGTTGCATCCTGCAGGACAAATGAAATGAAGGACTCAATTAAGTTTGAAGTAGCCTAATCAAATCAACTTACCTCCATCCAACGCTGAGCCTCGTTGAAGGCATTCACACAGCTGACGCTCGTGTGTTCACGCCACTCCATGACAAATGTTTTCTGATGGAGTAGGCCGGCTGTCTACACGATTATAATTGTCACGTTTCACCTAAAAATGAAATAATCTAAATACAAAATATTCCGGATTGCCTAATGCCTGTTTGTTTGGTCACTAATCACAAAGAAAAGACTGGCATTGCCTACCGAGTGCTGCTGATTATGCACAGCCACAAGGATAAGTTCCTGCTGATTCTGTTTGCAACTCAAACGCCAATGGTGTCTCAACCTCTATGGTCTCAACCCATCAGTTTATTGACATTTCTAATTGTAGTTGATTGGATAATAAAGTTGAAGTCTCCACCCACTCTCTGTGCAGAGGCAGAGCCATATTAAGGGTGCGTTCGGAAATGCGCACCGGGAGCGCACTCGCCTATTAGTTTGCATTGCACACACAGTGCGCTCAGTGCGCTGTTTCCGAACGCACCAAGAGTTACGACAACTCCCTTCACTTCATGGGGCCAGGCTCGCGCGAGTGTACATGAACCACGTGACCAGGCTGTTGACTCGTTTTCTGCACCCTCAATGTCGTAACTCTGTTTTACTCTATGGCTCTGCCCTGACATTCAGACAGGAGGGAATGGAGCCAGCCGCGCCACGTTTAAAACCATCTCCATGGCTGTCGCTCAGTAACACCACTCAGTCTGTGAGAAGAACTGAGAGGAGGTGAGTAAAGTTGTGTTTTTTTTAGTTGTCTCTTCAAGTAATGTTTGCTTTAACATTTGGTGTAGCTGTGGCATGCAGCAGTAGCTTTAAGTTAGTTAGTTTGTTTATAGGAATTTGCTCGACGCCTCCCATGAACAACAGGGCAGGCGTGCATGGCATTGAGTCACTTAATTGAGTCACATGATACATTTATTAGTGTAATTAAACGGAGTGTAACTTATGATAAGATAGTTGTCAGACAGGTGACGTCCATTCTGAACGTGTGTGTGTGTGTGTGTGTGCGCGCGCGCGTGTGCGAAATAGTGTGCGTATGCTTGTTTCAGAATTTGACTGTAGCTTGGCTGTTGAAAATTATTATATTGCATGATTAGTATGTGGTAGGTTCATGATGTGTCTCTGTAGAATAGAGCAGTGTTTTTCGACCACTGGTTGAAAACCAAGGGTCCATTTGGTTTCAGGCTCTGAAGAATTAAATTACCGGTAGTGTTAAACAGTGCAATATATACAAGTTTACACAATTGTAAAAAAAAAAGTACAACAATGTAGAATAATTGTTATTTAGATAAATCTTTGCCTGTTTTCTCTCCTAATGGTGCCAACATATATATACAGCATGGAATTGTGGACAAAATCTTATCCAACAAAATATTCTTTAATTAGAGTTATTAGGCCTGCCTAGGCTGTTACTAGATCTACAAGCTCATGCCACACTACGAGCTTGTAGATCTGCTATTTTTTTTTAATCATGAAAATGTGGTGCAAATCTTTGAATATGTATTCTTTCAGAGTGAACGTTTTTACCTCAAATCTTTGCTTCTGGGAGGTCCCTGGAACAACATATTTTCAGATATTTTAATGGTGCAATTAAAAAGCAAACGTTTCGGTCCTCAGACCTTCGTCAGTGCTATCAAGGTCTGAGGACCGAAACGTTTGCTTTTTTAATTGCACCATGAGCACAGAGCACCATAAAAGCATGATAAAAGTCTCAGTCTAAGGAGTTTTACTTATTTTTCTATACGGTGAGCGAGCCTTTTCCTGTCAAAGTTTCCCTTATGTTTTTGAGACCACCGCTACCATCGTCAGTTTTCTCAGTGGGTCGGTGGCATATTACATATACTTTTTGGGGTCCTTGACATGAAATATTGAGAACCACTGATATAGAAACATGAGGTTTTTCAGATTTAAAAAAGAATTGTCGACGTCAGGCCTATGGAGTTTGTAGTCTAGTGAGTGCTAATACAGTACATGCTTTAATGTGACCTCCATCCATACAGCCTGTTGCCTGTGAGAGAAGTTGTTTTCTGACCGACTGGGTGCTGGTTCAAATCCCTGGACCTGGAGGTGGTGACTGGTGATTGTCAATGAGCTTCTCAATCGATATACACCTATCCTATACTGTCTATGCAATGCGGTGGTATACGCGGTATACTTACAGTCATGTCTTCAGTAGTGCTCCGCGATTCTTGCTCTTAATGTGAATCTCGATTTTTCCTCCAAGAATTGAGATCGCGATTCTCACACGATTCTCAACTAATCTTTATAGTCTGTACATTGCTGTACATTCAAAATGTGGCACCTGGAGCCATAACTACTGCGGCTTTAAATTTTAAACAGATAACCTCAAAGTGCTCGACTTAAACCTCTCTTAAAGTCTCTCTCGTAGCAAAAACATAAGAGTAACTCAAATTCTTGCTCAGCTTTAGAAATGAGACATACAGGTGTTTCAATCTAGATCGCAATACTTTTCCGATTAATTGTTCAGGCTGTGGCCCCCCACCCCTAGGCTCCCCCCCTGGGGGCCCCTCCACACCCTGGCTGACACACACTTGGAATGTAATTGTAGGATTTGAGGAATTACATTTAGTTGGCTCGGTTTCCACCACAGATGCATACCTATAGTGAAAATAGCTCACAGCACCTCGTGTTGCGAGCCACTGTGAGCTTGTAGATCAGCTAGGACGGCTGCCTCTTTCTTACATAATATTTGGACAATTTGGTATTGGGAAAAGTCCTTAAAAATGTAACTTTAGAAATGTGCAGATAGCCTGTATAGTATACACTGAAGGTGTTTACGGAGCGAATTCCGTGTCCGCAGTAATGCATGAAATGTTATCCTTTTTAAAGCGGGGATAGACGATAAGCCTCTCCGACCCCTGCTGCTGCTGCTACGACTAGTTCATCCTAGGCTTCCCTATACAGTCAAATGAGAAACATGGGCAGTCAAATGTGCCATGGTTTGGTTTGTGAACTTGGACTGATGATGTCAGGTTGGCCAACGCAGCTGTTACTGTACATTTGTAATGGTGCGTTTACACGGGCAGATGAAACGATGCAAATACGCTTTGCGAGTTGATTTGGAGCAGCGCCTTTGCAACGTCATGTCGCTGGCTTCCTTTGACATTGAATGGTAGACGGCATCGTTTGAACGCAACATAACTGTTGATTATTGTGCAGGTGGGAAGGAAAGGCCAATTAAGTGAATTTGTCACGACACGACCGCAGTAGATGTGATGTTCTTTTCAGCAAACGAGTGGTACACTGTCACTATCAAGTGTTGTTTAGCCACTCAGGCCTATACCAAAATCTAGCACGACGCTATACTGAGAGTTGCATTGGATTGGGTTGGCAGTTGGAATTATGTGATATGTGTCATTTCACCCCATCATTTGATGATATACCAAATGCGCATTGTCTATGGCTATGTGTGTCCCTGCACATGGGCATTGTCGTGTGTGTGTGTGTGTGTGTGTGTGTGTGTGTGTGTGTGTGTGTGTGTGTGTGTGCGCGCATGCGTGTCACTAGCATAAAGGTGTCTGAACTTCTGAAGAGTTTAGAGTGAGATAAAGCTGTAGACACTAGGCAGGTCAGATGTTTCAATGGCCCTTAATTAATGTCTTTCTCAATTGATTGATTGATAATTTTATTAGACAATAAAATGCAAACAGTACATGGTACAGTCAAGCACATTGTTGTTTCCATGTGGGTCCCATGCATTCATTTACAATAACAATAATGTCAACAACAATTGAGATATCTCAAATAACATTAAGGCCCTTTCCCAATTCCTTTTTTAACCCTACCCCTCAGCCCTTGCCCCTTCCCCTTGTCCCTACATAATGAGTGTCAAGGGGTAGGGGGATAAATCATCCCCCTAGGAATTGGAACGTCCCTAAATATTGAAGGTCCCTTGTAGATATTGATATACAACCTGTTCTCAGAAAATAGCTGATCTGCAAGCTCACTACAGGCCAGTGGTCCCCAAACTTTTTCATGTCAAGGACCCCCAAATTGACACTAATTAGCCCGTGGCCCCCCATATGAAAAGACATGCCAGGGACCCCCATAACTTAAGAGAAGATTTTGACGGTTCTAGCAGTGATTCTCGACCCGTTTAATTTGAAGGACCCCCAGTTTGACATGCATTAGTCTACGGACCCCCATTTAATAGTATTTCTATCTATGGGACCCCCACTTGATATCGTAAAAGCAATGTGACTCTGAGAGTTACTATAGTTACAGACCCATAAGGGTCCATTTGGTTCCAAACTATCATTTAGCCGGGGACCCCCTGGAACTTCCTCAAGGACCCCTGGGGGTCCCCGGACCCCACTTTGGGAACCACTGGCATAGGAGTCTATGCAGAAGATCCGTCATTGCCATCATTGGAGCTTAGTCCAGTTACCCTGGGTAAACATAGTACCTTTCCTTTTCCTTTGCCGGCCCCATCATGTGAACAGAGTTGTCCTAACTGCTCCAGTGCTCCAGTCCAAACAGAAACAGCTGACTGAGTTTGGGGCGAATTGGAAAGGAGAAGCATGCACAAGGAGTCCCCCTAGTGGCTCAAAAGGAGAGTGATCCATTAAGTCGACAGTACACTGGTAACACTGCACCTCACTACAATGGGACTTAACAATATACTTTCATGTTACTCTTTAATATGAATAAAAATCAAAAACAGTTCTTAGTGGAAGTGGTAGGCCACCACTGTACATAAAGTAGGGTGAGTGGTGACTGAAGATATTCAAAGTATAGCCTACACATGCAGTCAAAGTTGACCCTGTATGCATGCATGCACGGTGCCGTGTCATTAGTCAGAAGGTTCATTGTTCCGAAATTACTATCCCTATCTCTAACCCTAACCTAAACCTAACCGCAAGCACGGGAGCAAACCTAAACCTAACCGCAAGCACGGGAGCAGTGCATGTTCGGACTAACGGGACTTCGGATCTATGGGCAGTTTCCGCATGCACGCACGTGCAGTCGCGAGCGAGCGTGCACACACACACACACACCACACACACACACACACACACACACACACACACACACACATACACACAGTATTTTTCAGGTCTCTCGCTCCCTTTAGTGATGACTGGGGCTGATGCATTGAAATGAAATGAAAATGAAGATGTGGATTATATGCCCTGTGATGAATGAAGGCCTTCATCATGAAGGCCATGACCGTCTAATGTCCTGGAAAACAACAGAAGAGGGGAAAGTATTGCACCATCTGGCAGTAATGATAATACTGATATTACTGATAATACTACTGCAGGTACAGGTACAGTACATGCCCACGAGCAGTAGGCTAGGCTGTGGGTTCAGAAAAACAGAACATGTGGAACGTGGCCGGGTGTATTACCTGCCCATTCTGTGTGATCACACTGATCAGTAGCAATAGAGAGTATGCACATGCATGATTTTCCCATCAGGACACGCTCCCCTCATCTAGACTGAGTGGCAAAACATTGAGCAGCATGGAGTGTTGGAGTTGGAAATCACTCAACCGTCGTGCGTAACACCTGTTTCTAAATGTCACATAATGCAGGAGGCAGCAAAATGTGTTATTGAAAACAAGCACTACTTCCAAACTCTGACACTTGCATCAAATGCAGGGCATTTCTTGACAGAAAGTAGCTCATAACGTTTCTATGGTGGATTTTTATGAAACAAAAACTTTGCAAACTTTGCATAATTCAAGCCTTTCATACAGCTGCAATGTTGGTGAGTTTAATATTGTTTAATGCAATCAGACTCCAGACAGGACTTTTCTGTTTGGATGAATGGGGTGTCAAGGCCAGAAAGTAGTTTTTTGCCACTCAGACAGGCCTGCGTTCCTGCATAACTTCCAGGTAAGATGATGTCTCGCGCATAGCCGCATACCCTCTATAGCACATTTGAATGTGACTTTTACATGGCACTAACTTGTCTGTTGTGGCTCCGATGTATGACGTATGACTCCCCTTCTGTTGCACTGTCTACACTCTATCTAATGCTTTCTGATCATCTTTGATTATATTTGAAATCCACTGTTAGAAAATCCATACAATGTTAGATGACAAGCTCGATCAGTTCAGTCTTCCATGATCATAATATACTGTACTCTCCCACCCTGAAGGAAGAGATGCTCCAGGAATGTGTGTGTGTGTGTGTGTGTGTGTGTGTGTGTGTGTGTGTGTGTGTGTGTGTGTGTGTGTGTGTGTGTGTGTGTGTGTGTGTGTGTGTGTGTGTGTGTGTGTGTGTGTGTGTGTGTGTGTGTGTGTGTGTGTGTGTGTGTGTGTGTGTGTGTGATCCTAATTGATTTTATTAATGAAGTGTGGCACACTTGAGAAGACAGACTGATGCTTATCATCTCTAGTACATGCAGTGTGTGTGTGTGTGTGTGTGTGTGTGTGTGTGTGTGTGTGTGTGTGTGTGCGTGTGTGTGGGTGATGTACTGTATAAGCTGATCTACCACTGATGAGATCAGATATACATCAGAGTCAGCTTACAGTGAGTGGCCAACATGTCTGTCCACGTCTCAGATCATACACAGTAACTCCTGCATGGCTGTCTGTTAGGCCAACATGTCTGTCCACGTCTCAGATCATACACAGTAACTCCTGCATGGCTGTCTGTTAGGCCAGCAGACTGGCTCACTGGATAGGCCTGTTGGTCCCGTGGAGCAGTGTTGTACTTTGGCAGCAAATTTCGATTTTAGTTTTTATCTTAGTCTCTTCATTAGATTTAATTTAGTCTCAGTCACATTTTAGTCACCCGGAATGTTTTACTGTTAGTCTAGTTTTAGTCGACTAAATGTCATGAGATTTTAGTCAACTAAATCTACAGTTGATTTAGTCGACTATAATGTGTTTTGGCAGGCCTTGATGCCGTCGTAATGACTGATTTTACACTTTGCTGCGACGCGTTGTGAGCTTGTAGATCAGCTATTTTCAGCATGCAACCAAGTGTAAAATGACTTATACTGGATCTCTTGTCCACTAGTCCCTTCTTAACAGTTTAGTCAAGTTTTTATTTGTTGACAAAATTGTCAGTATATTTAGTCTTAGTTTTAGTCACCATAGCTTAGTTTTCATTTAGTTTCCACTTAGTTTTCGTCAGTGAAAAAAGGTAGTCGACGAACATTTAGTTTTAGTCGACAAAAACAACACATGGTCATGGCATGCACGCTTACGCGTACATTTGGTGCCATTTGTACTGTAAATGAACACTGGGGATTTTACTATGTAGGGCGATAGTTATGCCTGCCTGCCTGCCTGCCTGCCTGCCTGCCTGCCTGTCTGTCTTTGTGTGTTGTAGTGGGAAGTTAGGTTTTTCTGCAAACGTCAGTGTTTCAAAGCGACACCCTATCACAATATTAGTCACAGCCAGTAGATGTTGCTATACCTCTGTATGTAAATGTGTGTAAATGACACTAAAGGGCCGAAAGTGATGTTTGTGGATTTGATTGAGAAGAGAGACATGTATAAAGGGGGGTGGGGGGCCTTGGCATAGTGAGTGAAATGGGCAGTGATGATAATCAGACTCACTGTAGTGTGAAGCAATTATATCCTATCTAATCGTTCCCTTCCCCCTGGGTCAAGTTCAGTGTTATATATGCATGATATGCCTTAAAGCTGCATTTAAAATACAGACTCCTTCAATTACATCCACGACTACATCACAATTATCGACAACAGCACAGCATGTGCAACAACTAATCAGATTTCCATTACTTTCCAAATTAAATTTGAATTGAAAACCAAGAGAGGGACATTTCACCCCAAAGCAATTACCACGGCACATGGGAGCCCCGCCGATGGAGCCACAGGAAGTAGACTAGCAAACATAACAACACAGAAAATGAACGAGGCTAATGGAAAAGTTCATATAAGTGCTTTCACTTCGTTCTGTTTTCTTCAGAGGTTTGTTGAGACCACTTACTGAATAGGTTACTTACATTAATCCCCCTATTTCCTACATATGTTTATACATTATTACCATGATACTCACTGTGACCTCCTTCAGTCCCAGTATAGTGGTCAAGTCCCATCATGCTTAAATATACTGTACTGAACTCCCAGCCCTGGCAGAGTAGTTCTGGAGTAGTTCCAACGGATTGTGTGCCCCTGGTTTTTCCTTAGTGGGACTGATTGAGGGTAGCTACTGGGACGTAAGTCGGGACTTGATCACTCCCGGCTGGGACGCCTGAGTGAGGGGTATGATGTTGAGAGACCCGAAACCCCGTTGACCTCAGCATACATCACTGAGGATACGTCCCAGGAGGTGCATCCATGCAATGTTTGTTAGTTATACTGAACAGCAGTGACTAGTTATTTTTGAGCGGTGCCTAACCGCTCCAATGACTGCCCGTGTCTGTCTGTCTGTCAGCATGGGCACACTTGAGCCGACAGGCGCGGCCAGAGGAAGCTGACTCCCGACGTCCTTCCGGCTTTTTAGACAGCTGGTGGATGGAAAACAAGCTCCACCCCGCGTCTGTCTGTCTGTCACAAACACACACACACACACACACACACACACACACACACCAGGAAGGAGGGGTATACAACCTTGTGCTTCAGTCAACAACTGTGACTCCAAGGCACCGCTCACTTCACATTGCAGGTGTGATTTTTAGTAAATCATTTACTTTGGGGTAATATCTTCTTCGCTGTGTTTGCTGTTTGGTGTTCTATAAAATGCATACAAAACGCTATACATACACGTCCAAAGTAATCAAAGAAAAAACAAACAAAACCTATAATATGGTTGTCCCAAGACTCCCAACATTGTGGACCTTTTCACACTTGACAGCATAAACATTCTAACTATAGGTCCACGTCTATTTCCTGTTGCAGTGTTGACATGAAACTGTTCCCTAGCAACGCAATTCCACCGACAAGATCTAAATGGGAGCCTTATTTTTTATTTTCTACAGTGAGAATAAATATAATACTGTACATTCTTCAGGAGCAAAGTTTTGCCTCAAAGGGTAACAGAGCAAGAGCATTTCCCATGTACAGTAACATTGCCATTTGGTAGGCGTGTAGTATGCAAACAAGTCCATAATATACATTCCTCCTAGGCTAGAACTGGATGAATCCACAGTCTCATAATTATCACAATGTGTTATGTCCTGCACGTCAACCTGTCAAATTGCTTTATTTTATTTGTATTGAAAGTTTATTTAAGTCCTGCTGAGATGGTGTCCATCAAGGCTGTCTTATATTTAACTGGAGAACATATCCATCAGAGGAAAACCCATCTCCAACTTCCGCTTTGGGACCTTATACTGTAGGAAAAGCTCACCATCAGACAGGGATGCTGGTAAACAGCCACAACCATCTAACACCAATCAAAATGAACGGGCAAACACTGAAAGAAGTAAAGGACTTCAAATACCTCTGGCAGAGAAAGTCCTGCAGGCTGCAGCTTCCAAACCCTGCTTCGCACAGCAGAAGATGGAGAGCACTGGAACCCTGGCTGCCCAAGCATCCACACCACCATGACAACACCCCTACGGCAGATGATGGATTGAGTTAGCAAAGTGAGAGAGATTCAAGATCTCGGGAGCCCTGTTCCATCTCTGAATATAATATAATTGATATTATTAATTAACCGCAGTGCCCGTTGGGTACGGCCTACTCAGGAACTATGCAAATAGTCGTCAGAGTCCCACCATCTGTGTATGGCTGTGTATCCTTTTTGCCCATTATGGAGATCCCTGATGTTATCAGTATATGGCTATTCACTAGTAGGAATAAACACACCATTGCGGAGGTTTAAGGGATTTATTGACAGTGGACGGATGAAGGAGGGATGAATGAATGCAGATGGACGATATCCCCCCGCAGGAACCTGAGAAGGAGAGGAGAGAGTTTTGTTTTAATCGTTTGATCCACTTTTGGCAAGGTGAATGTAGTAGTTCTAGTGGAGAAAAGCTCCTTTGGGGGGAGCGGGGGAAGGAGCTGCTATGGAGGTGAAGGGGGTGGGGGGGGGGGGGTTGCGAGAAGCCTGTAGGAAGGCGGCTAGTGTGCGACGCAGCGAGGCGGGCAAAACATGGAGGATTCTGGGTGGTGGTACTGGGCAGGTATAAATGGGGACAGGTAGATTGGTGTGGAGGGCGGAGACGGAGAGTGGCATGAAGGACAGGGCCGATGTGTGTTTCTCCACCTCCTGAACATCTGTTGTTCCAACTCCATTATGTGCATTGGTCAAGAGGTGCACGCACATCCAAATATTACCATGGGTGCAGGATCCAAAAAAGATACTGAAAAAGGAAAGTGGAGATCCGCACCCTAAAAAAAGATCTCCCTTAAAATCTCCCAAAAAGATTTATTGATATAGAGCGGACTTTATTTACTGGACTATGTTCTGCTCACCTTGCTACATAATGCTGTATTTATGGACCAAATAAAAGGAATTTAGAGAACAAGCAGCAGACAGGCATCCAGTCCACCTCCTTCTCTTCTCCAATGCCCAACACAGTAAAATGCTTGGTTTTAATCTAACTCTGACTCAATTTGCACACTCGGACTCAGAATTAAATGAATATGGAGGATTTTACAGTGTGGTCTGTGTTGTCCCTGCCAAGGACTGAAACAGTATCACAACAGGATGTGGGCTGGGGTAACACTAAAGAGTGCTTCCTCCCTCCACAGTGTCAGTCACCTGGGAGCTCCGTCAATTATGCTAGCCTATTTTGGGCGGGAACCCCTTTTGGTGTTAGCATTATGTTATGCTTTAGCTATTGAAAAGTAGCAGATCTACAAGCTCATAGCGCGCCACCGAGTGGCGCGCTACGAGCTTGTAGGTCTGCTATTTTTGAAAAATTGAAGAACGACTGACATAGAAACATAGCTTTTTCAGAAAACTGTCAGGAAGACATTTTTAGAATCTGATCTCAGGTCAAAATGGGCTAGGAAGCATTTTGAATGCAATACCCAAACCTGAGCCGTGTTGTAACCCAGGGGGATGCAAGTGGGGCTGGAAACGCTCCACGAACCGGACGTTTTGTAAAAGCCCAATTTAATCTAGTTTCCTTTTATTTATTTATATATATATATATATATATATATATATATATATATATATATATATATATATAAATAAATAAAAGGAAACTAGATTAAATATATATATATATATATATATATATATCTTTATGCTTTTGATGTAGGAGGCTACATTTAATATGCTTCTAGAGTTTACTGTACATTTGTACAATTATCTTGGTGATCTGCAGATTATTGTATTAGCATGGGAGATTAGAAAAAAGACTAAGGACCATTGTTGAAGGCCTTGTATTAATTACAAAGTCTCTTTTTATGAAACATTTTATGTTGTTTCTTTCATGTGAGATTTTGATTCTCTATGGCATAATGTCTCATGGCTCTTCTTAACCAATGATGAGACATACTGTATTAAACGATTAAAAAAGGCACTCTGTACTATAGGCAGCTATCGTGATCTGTTTACTTGGGTTTGGCATGGCGTGGCTTCATTCACAGAGTACATACTAATAGATAAACATTGGACAAGTTTGAGGACGGTAACATTAATATTTAACAGCAGCTCAAATTGATAGGCTTTTTACTTTGCCACACGTGAGCAACAGTAGCGGTAAACCTGCTAACGGACTAAAATGTTGGCCTAATGAAAATAGACAATCCACCACTCTGCACTTTAATTGGCTTTTATTGCATTTTATAGCACCATTTTATTATGGGTCTGTACTCTGTACGTGCGCCCTATATCCAGTCAACTTGGTTCTCAAAATGAAAAAGGTAAGAGGGTTGTAATATCTTCTTAGCAGGTTAGACATGGCTGTCGTTACCATTGTCAGTGGAGTAATTGCTGATACACCGACATCAGTAACATCGCATCCACATGGGATTCTTTCAGGTCCAAACACTCCAAGTAATCTTGGCACTGAAAGGAGATTGCATTAGTGCCTGCATTGAACAAAAAAACTGCACTGAGCTGTAGGCAAAGTGCACCAGTTTCCCCATCTTATACTGGAGGACAATGAAGTGTCTTGTTTTTCTCCTATATACAGCTTTTGTCCCCACAAAATGTCCGCAACACAAACATGAAATGCCATTGACAATGGAGGGAAAATTTACGTCATCTTGTCCCCACACGTCTCATATTTGCCATCGACAATGAAAGGAGAAATTAGGTCAAATGTCCGCCAATATGACGGAAATTTGTGGCAACAGGCATTCTGATTGGCCAGTAGATGATGCATGATGATGTACGATGATAAGAGCCCCCCTCACTTCACACGGGTGTGATTTTTTAAAATGTTTGTGCCTATAATTTTATGAAAATAGAATAACAACCATAAAAATATGTCACCACCAACTCATATCTTCTTCCCAAAGGTATAAAAGTGCTTAAAATGGGATGAAATTCTTGAATATATACCTACTGTAGGTATATATGCCCCTGCCGGAATTCTTCAAGACAGTATCTTATACTAAACTACTGCATAGACTACATAATCCAAATAAAAATGACATCCAGTATAGTCTACTCCAACTTCCAAGCACCTCACCCATACGTGACAGCTCAGAGGAAGACAACCTTACACAGCCTTGTTCTTCATGGCCCCAAAGTCCAACAATTGTGAACTGACATCCTTGACACAATATCAAGAAGAGCCCTAGCCATCCAACTAGGGCGAGAGCTTGTATTAATAATTCTGTGTATACTGAGATGCTCAGACAGCTCACAGTGGCTATTTTCCTCTCTTGCCTCATGACAGCAAAAATACTTCACAAGAAAAATATATGATTCAATAACCTATGTTTTGTTACACTTGTCAGTGCTATGAGTTGATTTGTATGCTTTAAACTGATGCAATTAAGAGTTGATGCCTCTCACTTTGACACTGTTCTATTGTTCTATTGTTCTATCTATGACACTGTTCTATTTAAATTAAGCTTTGAGTCTTTGTATAACATTTTTGAAAAAACATTTCAATAATCTGAGGTTGTGACACAAAAACATACGCGTTACGCGTTACTAAAACCAGTAAGAAGAAGGGAAGGGAAGCGAGGTTGCGTGCACTGGCCATATATGGAGCGTGTCTTGAGTGTACAGGGTTTGATGAGGTCAGATCAACATTATGGAATGTCAGAACAGGTCAGCTCCATATAAGGAGATTGAAGGGCGGCAGCGGAAAAAACTAAAAAGGAGGGACAACGGAGACAGCACCTGTTTCATCTGACAAACCCTCTTGTGGGGAAATAGAGTAACAGATATGTTTCACCCGGACCGCTTTGTCTATAAAGGTCCCCTTTATAGACAATCCACGGAGGTTCCCTGGGCGCAGCCATAGCTGAGGTGTACCATTAAGCTTAATGGCTATGGCTCCTCCCAGGGCACCGCTGTGTGGATTCCTTTGTAAGTGGCACTGTTGTCTGTGTATGTCATTCACGCTGAGGAAGACATGTGGGCCGAAACGGGTATCTTCTACTGCTGCATGGGCGTGAACTTAATAAACGAGAAAAACGAAGTGGATCTAAAGTGAGTGCTGGTATTCCTTTCTATAGACTATTTATATGCTATTATTATTATTATTATTATTATTACTATTTATATGCCAGCACCGTGTATCCGATACACTTACTGTGAACTGAGTCTGAGTGCTTCATGCTTTTCTTCTTCAAGTCACCCTAAACGTTATCCGACTACTGCAGATGATCATGTTTTTCTCTAAGCACGGATAATTGACGCTTCACCGGCGCATTTTGCCGTTTTAGCACTCCTTCAGCAACCTTTGCGTATACATTTCGTGCGATCTTGCGGCGATAGTTGAGTCTTCTTTCACTTTCTTCCCACCGTTTGGTGCCCCCCCCCCCCCCCCCCCCCAAGGCCGGTGCCCCTAGAGCCCTTCTTCCATTAACCCATTTTGGGGTGGGAACCCCTTTTGGTGTTGGCATTATCTTATGCTTTAGCTATTTAAAAATAGCAGATCTACAAGCTACGAGCTTGTAGGTCTGCTATTTTTGAAAAATCGACTGTCAGGATGTAGAAGACATTTTTAGAATCTGATCTCATGTCAGAATCGGCACTGAGTCCGTCGTGACTACATTCTCTAAACTGCTTATTCATCTGGATCAAGTTGGGTGGGAGGAGAGGGTAAAAAGGGTAGGAAAAGGACATCAGCACGATGGAAGACAAAGGTGGAAGTAGGGCTGTAAATCAGGAAGAGAAATGTGTTAGGGCGGTTATGGGAGGCTGAGTAGAAAGGGTGGATGGAGGGCAGTAGACTGCAGGGAATAGAAGGTTGGAGGGTAACGTTGGGAAATTGGGGAAGGGGTAAAGGTAGAAACAGTTTTGACCTTGTGGCGAGGTTCTGTCACAATGTCCGTCCATCCAAAAACATTAAAAAAAAAAAACAGTGGCTGGATGGATTGCAATTTTATTGATCCCTTAGCCTTTCCTCTAGCCATTTGCAAACAAGGAATACTGTGTGTATTAATTGACGGATTACCATGAAACTTGTTAAGCAAATCCATTATCCCAAGAGGATGAACCCGAAATATTGGAGTGATCCATGACCTTTGCTCTAAAAAGCCACACTCAGGCCAAAATGTCACGTTTACATGCAATAATAAATCATAGATGAACCTAGTGATAAAATGGCTATTCCTCTACCACCACCTTTTGGCTAAAATGTCCAGTCGGGGAGCAGCAAACAGACTATTGCACTGCTTAGTTTAGACTCTTTACTCTTGTTTTGTACTTGCTCCGTTAACAGAAATAGCACATTGATGTATGTTTTACTTATTATCTTTCAAACTCGAGCACTATACTGTAGGTAAAGTGTAAAAAGAACACACATTTTCAACCTATCTTCATATTTGGTCTTCACTGACGCTCATTCTAAGATGGCACCAGAGGTGGTCTATGGACCGTTTATAAACCTGCTACCAATGACATCATCAACAGCTGGGGTTCCAAGCTAACAGACATTAGCACACTGAAACAGAACAAAATGGTACAGTATTGTAATTTTAATTTACCAAACCTGCCAAGGATTTTGCAGGTAGGCATGTTTCTGAACCTCTTATAGACACAGAGCGAGTAGACATAAATGGTACCATCTTATGATTAGTGTCAACCAATTATGTGAAGCCAACGTTGGAAATGGATGAAGTGCTTCTTTAAATTTATTAAGTATTCAGAAAATGGGAACAGCCTTTCAAGGTATGGTAATTAGGCATAGCTAGAAACTATATTGATTGGTCATTGGTTTGCTCACACTCCCAGATGGCAGCAGAGAAAACAGTCCATGCCTGGGTGTTGGGGAGCCATTGATTATTTTTCAGCCCTTACCATTTACGGCAGATGGATGATGGAATCCGATGTCCACTCTCTCCCCAAGGTTGAGATGTGGGCCGTGCAGCTCCAAGAGTATAGGTGGTGATTCAGCAGGCGAGAATGCTTTCTAACGGCCATCTGTAAAAGCTCCTCTGGAGAATCCGAAGGCCAAGCTGTGCTGGCATTTCTTTATAACTGCTCAGATGTGGCAGACCCATGTTAGCTCCTCTACGCTGAGCATGCAGAGGAATCTGAAGATTCTTCTTGATTTACCCACAAGGTCATAATACAAAAACAACTGCATCCAGAGAGGCACCCTATAGGTTTAGCTTTCTATTCCTTCTTCTGCCCAGAGAGACAGAGCAGATGAAGGTTGCCATGGTGGATGTCTGCCAGCGCCTTTATCTAATATGCACTACTAAATCAATTTGAGAATAGAGATCGGCTTTCCTGATTTTATTATTTATTAGGCCCCTGTGTCGTGTCACCAGAAGTGTGAATGTGGAAGGTCATTCTACTGTAGCCCAGTCAGTGCCACTGTTGCCAATGGTCATTTCTCATAGTGCGTGCACCCATCAACAACAATTCTGTTACCGGTACTTATACTGAAAAGTGAGGGGGGAGAGTGGCCGGAGAGTGGAGGTCTGCTCATTGGCAGTGCGAGTCACAGTGAGGGAATTAATGAATGTCACCATCTCTCTTCTTGACTGGAACATTCTGCAGAGTTGGTGAATGTCCATTCCCTCTTGCTCTAGAAGACAGCACCCAGGTGTGAGTGGTGATTGTGTGTCCATATAGGCTAATATTTTTGAGTGGTGCAACCACTGCAAGGAACAGCAATATCTGTGTTAACCTATGTGACTATGTGACTATGTGTGTGACTGTCACTACAGTATGTGACTTTAATGAGTACCAGTAGGGGCGCTGTTGTGCCAGAAACAGAGAGAGAGAGAGAGCTAGTGCTGCACTGTTGCCTGCTAATGAGAGAGAGGCGGGGGGGGGGGGATAGAGTTGCACCACTCAGTTCACACGGGTGTGATTTTTTAATAAAAAGTACATATTATGTACATGAATCACTCACTGAATGACTGACGTATGTGTGGTTCTTAATAGTGACTTGGCAAGATAGACAACATGACGTCCGCGTATAGTACTAAGGCAAAATGCCACTCATTTGGTTGGCATGGGATTAGTGCAAGGATTTGCAAGTAAGAAAATAGAGCATGGGTAGAATAGTAACATGGCACCTGCCTTGGGACGCTGAGAAGTTGATGCAGATGCAATATGTTAATGATGGATCTAAGAAGAAGGGGCATTAGGATGCATCAGCACATCTCCATCCCACAGATGGAGGGGGAAGCAGAGATCAATTACGCCAGATTAATTACATTGTTAAGACAATGCAGCTAGGGCTTACTATGCACATACTTATATGTTCTATGCAGGTCGAAAGGAGTTTAAAGATGGAGTGCCACGATTTGTTTCCCACCCTAAAACATGATCATCAGGTATTATTATAATATAAGGAGGAAGAACTTATTTCCCCAAAAGTGTTTTGTTAAAATCATGCTTTTATGTGGGCACGCCCACCAGTTCATTAAGTATGCCTGGTTTGCCTGGTGGGTGGTGATGGGTGGTGATCCACCTGAACTGAAGTCGCACCCACAGCTGTAGTTGTATGATAAAGAGGGAGGGGTTAGGGGAGGGGCTGATAGTGTGATGTCTCTATTTTACTGTTTATTTCAGTTTGACTGTCAAGGGTTCAGCCTCCAGGAAGAAACCCTAAATACAAAGTTAATACACCATTGCACTTAAAAACGACTCCAGGTTGTCTAATGAAGTATTGTCACGTCATAGACACATGAAAAATGAAAAATACAAACATTGTGGCACTCCATCTTTAAAATAATCACAGTGCTGTATCAGCTACAGTGGCTACACATTTAGAAATGTTTCTTCTTCTTCTTCTTCTTTATCTCAAACCATTCATGACTGTCTTCAATGAGTAAACTAATCAGTGGCCCTGGCCTGCAGTAGGCTATTTGGTGGGATGCTTGAACATAATTATCTGTTGACAAAGTCATTTGTCACAGTTACAGCATTCAAGCCATCATGCTAATAAAATGGTGTACAAGGGATGGGGTATACTTATTTCTTGTGCTATAGGTGAAGATCGACCTACATGTACTGTAGGTGAAAACCTAATTCATTCGATTTGTAAAATCCTATCCTTGAGGTGAGTTTGGGGATATCATTATTGCCGTCAATACTAACTAATCTTGCATCCTGACTACTGACACAGCCGGCTTGAAACAGCCTGCTCAGTATTTCATAAACTACAGCAATAACTGTCTTGAAACAGCCCCTCATTATTTTAAAGACCAAAATATGCAAACAGTAAATTTCCCTCATGATCCCATGAGGGAAATTCAGCTGTCATGGCCACAGTTATTAAACACATGACAGATTGGCTACAGAAAAACAGATACAGCAAGGAGTCAAATACAAATAAATAATCCAGCTTGCGTTGCCACAACTAGTGCTGGATCACTATTAATATTTTCAGATTTGCCACTTACTACTATAAAAGTTGTACCAGCTCAGTGGCCTTTGTGGTTAGAGTGTCTGCCCTGAGACTGGGAGGTCGGGGTTCAATCCCCAGCCGGGTCATACCAAAGACTCTGAAAATGGGACCCAGTGCCTCCCTGTTTGACACTGAGCATCAAGGGTTGGATTGGGGGTAAGTCCCTGCAACATACTGTACTATAGCGTCATGTCCAGGGGGTGTACTTGTACATCAAGCTGCCTCACGCTACAGAAACAAGAGATAGGCTCCTGCCCTGTGGGCCTCATGGCTCGGCAAGGCTACTTACTATAAATTGTTGGGTGTTTGCAAAATGGGCCCCTCCCACAAACTTTGGAAGCCAACCATATAGAGCGACTAGAAAACATTTTGACTTTCTGGCACATTACTTAATTGGACACTCGCGGTCGCCTTTTTCCACCACCGACCGACACAACAACAGGCATGAGACCATGCATAGCAGTTTGTCATTGTAACATGCGATTACGGATATTTGGCTCATCAAAGTAAGTGTTACGCACGATAAAACCTTGGCAGTACGCTATCGAGGGATTAATTCATGCTGGCGTGAATTGAGTTAAAAGTCAGTGCTCAGCTTCAATCGGTGAGGTCTGCTACAGCTCTTGTTTTTCTTTTGAATCAAAGCTGAAGACCTTTCTGTTTGCTGCTTTTTCTAAGGTTTGTGATTAATTTATTGTGCACTGTAATTTTGTTCTATTGTTTTATTTTTACGTAGTCTATTTTAATTGTGTTCAGTGCCCTTTTATGACGTTGTTTCCTTTGCACTTAATGTCTTAATGTCTTTTTTGAAGCACTTAGTTTATGATTATTTTCTGTTTATTGTTGCTCAGCAATGTCTGCTGTTGCTTTATAATGAGCCTATTATTTGGTTTTAATGCTAATTCAATATTGTGGAGGTGGTGGAATTGTCTTGCCTTTCAGGATTTATCCGTAGCTCTTCATTCTGTGCGTCAAACCAATTTTCTCAGCCTGTTTTAGTCAACACGGTTGGCATTGCAATTTGTAAAGAAAATTGCTGCAGCAGTTATACAACGTACTGTAACATACAGTAGTAGTAGTACAGTATATTATAGGCAATCTTGTCAGCAAGACACGGCATCTGATAAAGAATTTAAGCTCCTGCTGATCCAACAATAAATCCAGCCACCAACATCCCTCTAGTCTCCTATAATAAAGAAGAAATACACACATGAGTATCATATATTCTCCACGGATTTGAATGTATTAAACTGCTCCCACAGTCATAGTTCCCTTTATTTACGACCTCCGTAGATCATGATATTTTTTTTTACTTTTGTCTGATTTACCCTTGATGGAATCAGATGAGTATCAGCAAGGCTTCCGGAGAAAATGCATTTTCACGGTATATTGGCCTCATGTGTACCTTGATGGGATTGTTGGAGGCAGGGCAATAAACACAGTGATGATAATGAATCATGTGCAAAATAAAGGTCAACACAAACGCTAAATTACAAACACACACACACACACACACACATATATACTGCACAGTACACGCATGCATGCACGTAGGGGGCTTACAACAAGTGGGATCTGCTAAAACCGATTCTGTATGTGACTTAGAAGATTGTGGGGAATATGCACACACACACGCACGAACGCATGCACACACACACACACACACACACACACACACACACACACACACACACACACACACACACACACACACACACACACACACACACAGTAACTACAGATACAATACAATACACAGATAAAATATGGCTTATTTTCTGCTGCTGGTTCTTGCTGCTGGTGGATCCAGGGGTCGTAGGGGTGATGAAACTTACATTTTGTAACCAGGAAGGGGACTCATCATTTGCATCATTTCTGAGCCAAATTCAGCTGACCTTTTCTGGCTGACAGACCCCGTGGGCACACTGGACGCGTCAGGAGCGTCAGAAGAAGCTGAAGCCCTTCTTCTTTGTGGGGTTTTTAGACAGCTGGTGGATGGAAAAGAAGCTCCAACCTCCGCGCCCGACGGACGCGACGGACAGCTTCCCGGAACAGCTTGCCCCAGACTCAAATGGAAGCCGCGCACAAGCGTGAAAATGAAGCGCGTCACCCGGCAGTGATAGGCACTAGCCAATGGAACAGATGCAGCCTGCAGCCCATCCACTGGGCGGTTTTTCACTTGTAGTTTTCTTCTTTCACGGAGTCAAACGCTCCCCTGGGAGGGAATTGTGAAGCCATGTCGACTCGAGGGATACAGGGAGACATCTGGGCAGTGGGCACCTCGAAGTAACATTCTGTCCAAATTGTTAACAAAACATTGAAAAATCGTCTGAAGAAATAAAGTAAAGCATTGGTTCTCATGTTTGCTTCAGATCACCCCTGTAATCTTTTCATCCATGGCACCCCTGGCTGAATTAAATTGTCATTTACTGTAACCCTGATCCATGATGACATTGAAAATAACTTTATAAAATAGCCCGTTCTCTTCACCCTCTGCTGCCCTCCTCATAATCATTATCCTTCTCCGTGGTGGTCTAGTGGTTAGGATTCGGCGCTCTCACTGCCGCGGCCCGGGTTCGATTCCCGGTCAGGGAACACTGTTTTCTGATGCATTCCTGTTCTGTTCTTTAACTATATAGAAGTGTCTATTTGTACGTCTCTAAATGTTTTGATTATTTGAACAATGTGGACCCTGTTGTAAACAAGTGTAATGCTTAATTGGTTCGTCCACACACAGTTAACAGTCTTTGTATTGAGTTTGTGCTTGAAATGTACTGACTTGAGAGAAATGTACTGTTAAGGGCAGTACAGTCTTAAGAGTATGGACTGCCCTTTATTCTGCAAACTGTTAATACATATTTCAATCAATCAATCAAAAAAGTCCTTCTCCTTCTCACCGCCACCAACACTAGTGTGGCCTCGGCCGGGAGGCGAACCCGGGTTCCCCATTCCAAAGGCACGTACGTTAACCAGTCGACTAATGAGTCATGACTCGATAGCTAAGTAGCAACGCAGCACCGTATAGCCTACAATAGAATGCGCCTTTCCCTGTGTGTCAACATCTTGTCACTCACTTGTCACTCTCACGTCCACTTCGCCAACCAAGAAATAGAGGACTACAGGTCTTTAAATAGGCTTCCGTGTGCGTCTGCTCTAGGGACCGCCCAAAGCCCTGGAAGGAATGAAAGTGAGACCTGACGCGACGCCCAACTGACGCCTCCACGCCTGATAGTGTGCCCACGGGGAGAGCGATCCAACGTGAGTGGCATTGAGGCTGAACTACTTATAACCGGTTGGGAACTAAAGTGTTTCATGGCTGATACATGCTCTGAAAGCTGATAAAGAAAGTGAGCATTCATGGTTTAGAAACTTTAGAGGTCCGAGACCAGTCAGTGACAATGTTAAACAAAGAAATTTAAAATCTTCTTTATCCCAACAGGTATACATTACCTTCATAATGGAAATGGTTAAAAGATTGTAAGGCCAGAGCAACCAAAACCTTCTTCATTCGTTCCTTCTTTCATTGGAAAGAAAGGTTAGAGCATAAGGGATGGCATCCTCTCTAATTAGCTCATTTAGGCCTGACGTCGAAATAATAAAAAATAAGTCTTCTGAAAGAATATATATTCAAAGATTTGTGCCGCATTTTCACGATTTTTCAAAAATAGCAGACATACAAGCTCGTAGCGCGCCACTCGGTGCGCTATATGAGCTTGAAGATCTGCTATTTTTCAATAGCTAAAGTATAACATAATGCTTCATCACGTGATCCAATCACATGATCGGAAATCGGGGCAATTACGTCATTTTCAAATGATCAGAATCAGATCGGGAGCAAAAAAAAGGGACATCCCTATAGTATAATTTAATTTTATATCCATATCATGATATTAGACTGGATATTGTCTGTGATTTTGGATATTCTATACTATTGTGATATTGGCATTATTATGTGTTCAATAAAAATATAAATATCAGATCGGGAAAAATTGGTATCGGCAGATACTCAAAATCAAATTATCTGAATCGGATGGGGAGCAAAAATAAAACGTGATCGGGACATCCCTATCTCTAATCCTTTTTTTTTTTAATATATTTTTTATCCCATGATTTTGTAACCCATTTTTCACCCCTGTGTCAATTATCTATTGTGATCCTTCATGCCTGAGTGTCCAAGTTGCTCCTTTACACCTGACAGGGGGGGAGTTCCTTTCCCCTCCATCAGGCGCCCCGGCTAGCCAGGGGGAGGCAGTTTGGAAATGATGTTTTGAAGGACAACCCCCCTCTGACTCTCTCTCCCCACTTCATAATTTCCCCCTTAGTTCTGCAACCTCATCCATTCACGTTACGAGGATGCTGTAAGTGCTCCACGGTCTCATCAGCGGTCTGGCCAGGTTATCAATGACAAACACCTTGTTCACTTAAGCAACATAGGATAATAAATATTAATTGTAAGCCTATTTCATTACATTCATAATTAAGAGGCGATATAGCAGCAGTACTGCACACCTTTATAATTGCTCATTTCTCCTATTATTTTTAATCAACTGAGTTGACGTCACCCTATCTATCCCCAACCCTCGTTTTGTATTTTCCAGACTGCCTAGTGCATAGCTAGCTGCCTAGTGCATAGCTGTGACGGCCCCCTGTATATATTTGCGAACGCAGTAAGCACTAACTATGAGACCCTGCAGATCATGTCTGTGTGCCTGTCTGTTTGTCTGTCTGTCTGTCCCGCTGTGACACCACCCGCCCGCCACCAGAGGGCGCAGCTGTAGCACACACACACACACACACACACACACACACACACACACACACACACACACGCACACACAGTAGAAAACTTAAAAAAACTACTAACTAAAAAGGAAAAAAAAGTACGTAATTTATTCTAATTGTTGTTATTGCAATTTACGAGCTGTGTTCGCTTCCCGCGTTTGCGCGTCTTACTATATATTAGGGTGTATGGTATGGTATTATGGTAGTATGGTAATTATATTATGTGGTCTGGTGTAGCTTATATATTATAGTTATTATTCACTTTGGTTAGTAGTTTATGGTTTCTTTACTTTGCTTACTCTAATTTCTGTTCTCCTCATCTTGCAGTGGATTGGGGAGCAGAGCTGTGATGTCATGACAATCAGTCAAGTGGCGGCACCTGGGCCCGGTGCCGACGCCCTGTATAAAAGCCTGTCTCCCCAGTCCCTTCCTCAGTTCTGCTGTATTCACTTCTCCTTTGCTCCTCTCCCACCATGCACCTTTTTCAGCATTTGGGTTAATACATACAACATGCACTGCACACATACATCGCACTCATGCATACACGCACTACACTACTGATTACTGATTTCCACACCTCATCGGCTTGCTCTTGATTTGGTTTGAGTTAAATCCTTATTTCGATTACTTAATACATTTATATTTCATTTGAGTACTGTGTCTCCCCTGTATTTTTGTTGTATAGACTTGGCTCCCCTAGGCCAGGTATCTAACAATAGCTAGCTCATGAACTAGCATCAGGGCAATACATGAGTGTGACACCATGATGTGACCTCTGATCCACAAACGAATGATAACAAAGTGATGTCACCATTCTGAATTTCTGAAAATACACCGATCCTTCACACATTCACAAATGTATCCATATCTTTAGTATAGCATTAAAGCTGCAATCCGGATTATATACAATTAAACGTTATATATTTAACAATATGTATGGTATAGTATGTTATAGCACATCTGAAGTGTAGACCCTGTTGTTTGGTAGAATACTGGTTCACAAGTAACCCTGCCTGAAGCTCAGCCCAATGGCCAACAAGGATTCCCTCTTACAATTTAGGCATTAAGCACAGACACACCAGAGTGATTTACAGTGTCTGTTTACCCTGTACAGGGATGTTTCAGTACAGGTAGGAGGAGAAACGGGTTTGATATGGCTAGTTTGCTACACATGGATGGTCAGTGAAACTAAATGTAATGAACAGGCCAGAAAACGGGCAGAAAAACAAGACCAGACAACAGCGTCTTCTTAGTTATGTTACCTGAATGCAACCCTTAACCTTCCCCATGCAGCATCAATGTTCCAAGATAAAGAAATCACAGCTGAATTAAATTCCATTCAGCCCATCGGTAAAACATCTTGTAATAAAACCACTACTCAGATCTGCAGCAGGAGCGAGGTCACCAGGGACGGGTAAAACAGGGTTACCAACTGACGCACGCACGCACGCACACACGCACGCACACACACACATACACACACACTTACAGTAGATGAGTGAAGCAATCGTTTACACTCCAGGAAGGAGTGCTGTCGATCATCGATCTTGTGTGGCCTTTGATAAATCCTCGTATAAGCTTATTTTATATCCATTCCAATGCACATCTCCAATTTCTCACATACTCCGTTTTATTACTGTTTTAATTTGTTTTGTTTTTTTGCCAGGTGCTTGAAAAGCACATGGACTACATTTGCACTCACCACTACTGACGAATGTAAAGACAACTTTAGTGGCGACTTTAGTGACGACCTATAACCTCGCCTCACCAGGCTTTCCACCACCTCAATAAAAGCTCTCGTAGCCTGTAGCTTTTATTGAGAGGGAAAAGGAAGTTGCCGCCGCCTGTTGTTCCTGTCTGTCGACTACAAAACAATACTACAACATGACGTAACGATATCATCCGCTCCCGCCCGGATCATATACCGAAATGAAATGGTGCCCAGGCTAGACGACCTATAGTCATGATTGGCTGCCTTCTAACAACCTTACTATAGCGACCTATCGTGATTGGCTGCCTCCTAAGCCAATGATACAAAACGCCACCAACAAAAATATCCATCATTCAACATCAATGACTACTCAGTGCTTTAGTACTATCCATGTTTTACAAATCCCTTGAGAGCATTCCTATTGTGCATGCAAATAAATATTAAGAGCTAAGCAGGACAGCCTGAGGACATTGTCAAGGAAGACCTCACTCACAGCATCCATTACACCAAGAATACCAATATCTCCCCAACTTCCCAGAGCCCCTTCAACTATTATACCACACAACAAACACGTACATTTTCCCCCACTACTAAACCCAGAACACCACCATTATTATATATAATAAAAAAGCCAGGGGCTGAGACGCAGACCGGGACCATCTGTTTCCCAGGCGGCCTCTCTCTCTATCTATATTCACCCTTGTTCCTTATATAGTTGATATCAACAATAAGCCTCTCCGACCCACTTTCATTAAGTATTCACTTCATCTCTCAGATTGAGTGAAGACACTCAATCTGGTACTTCTGAATATTGTTCAGATCTAGTTGAATTTGTGTGACTGTACAATTCAAGGTGTCATCGTATAAGAGGGTTAATTTGGAACCTCTGTTGATTACTTTCTGAGTACATGAGGGTTAAGAGAAATTACTTGCTTCTCAGGGAGATGCGTTCACAATACACTCATTAAACAATCATAAAACATTTTGCAATCTGCCTATTATTAGACTAGTATCTTATGTGCAAAATGGACATTTAGGGTGGCCGTAGAGTAACGCTCATCTGTAGCGGTTCAGTTCATCCTCCAGGTTTAGGGTGGCGGTAACGGTAGCGGTAGCTCATCGGTAGCGGTTCAGTTCATCCTCCAGGTTTCGGGTGGCGGTAGAGTAACGCTCAACGGTAATGCCAACGGTATAAATAAGGCTTCAGTTCATCCTCCAGGGAACACGAATGCATTCAGCTGTATGCTGTGTTGTTATGGCAAACCGCCAAATACATTTTTTAGATGTGCAGTTGGAAGGAAGGGGTTAATAGGGGTCACCCTCTGTGGAGCATGACTGTACAGTACAGAGTACACAATAAATTCCATGGTTCACCTGTTTCCCCAAAAGGACCCATTATCTTAACTGCTAATCTATACGCCAAGAAAGAATCCGAGCGATAAAGGGAGCATATAAGTTGTACCGTATTAGTAGAAGCTTTTTTGAAGGGAATTAAAGTTCTGGCACATTCAACTAAAGGAGAATTAAGAAATACAATTGTGTTAAAAGAAAAGAAACTGCCTCCCCCTGGCCAGCCGTGGCGCCTGATGGAGGGGAAAGGAACTGGTTGGAATAACGTGTTCCTTCCACGCGCTACGTCCAACCAGGGAAACTCCCCCCTGTCAGGTGTAAAGGAGCAACTTGGACACTCAGGCATGAAGGAAGCATGAGTTAAGTCCGTTGCTCTCCCCAGGTTGGCAGAGGGTGTGTAGAGCCCAGGATCACATTAGATGATTGACACAGGGGTGAAAAATGGGTTACAAAATCGTGGGATAAAAAATATATTAAAAAGATAATGTAAAGTCAGGTTTCCCTGTGGTAAATCTCTCATGGCTCCACATCCCTTTTCAAAAGACATTACACACACGCACAGTCGCACGGTTGCACGCACGCACACACGCGCGCATGCACACGCACGCACACACACACACACACACAGGCTTCAGCAAGCAGATAGACCAATGTAGCTACTTCTGACAGGCTCTTTGAAAGTTGTTGTGTCAAGCGAAGAAAGATGTAGCTTAATACCGGTAAATATATCTGTCAAATATAAGTATACGTACAGTAGGTAGATAGGCCCTGGTGGATGGACGGACGGACGGACGGGTGGGTGGGTGGATGGAGTGACGGACGGACGGATGGTTGGATGGAACAGTATTTAGCTGAAAGGCAGTAAGAAGTCTGGTGCATAGGAATCCATCATGGTGCAGTAGGCCTAGTAAAAAGCATAGGTAATGGTCGGTCGGTGAGCACATTTCAAAGAGTGAAGGCCGGTGTTTTGCACATAGTGGTCGATATACTGTAGACTAGAGTTATGTCTCAGTGAAGCCGTCACCGTCATACACTGCATATTATTTTCAAGCCTTGTGACTTCTACCAAACATATTGCATAATGCAGAGCAAGTGGGGACAGCTCCCCTTTCTCCTTGATATATAAACACCACAATATTAGTTAAAATGTCATATTGTGAAAATCAATAAAAGGAAATAACCCCTCTATGTCATCTTAAGCATGTGCCAGTAATATCTGTTTACACGATAGTGTCTATTGATTGTCAGCAATATACGAATCAGCCTTGAACAGTAGCAAGGACTTCTCCATCGAGCACGCCAATGGCTTTAACAGTAAAGGGAGGATTATAAACTAAAGCAGACTGTTGAATGAATGTTACAATTTTCTACTTTAAGATTTGTTCAAGTAATGATTGACTCACTTTTTCTACTATTTTGAAAAACATTTTTGCAAAATAGTAAAAAAAAAAAAGGCAAAGAAGTTTAGGGATAAGGGGTTTAGCGGTGACGAAAATGTAGCCCCATGAATCAAGCCTATAAGGGGACGAAAGAGGGAGACCTGCACACCGCCACTTGGTTCAAGATATGTATTTATTTAAGAGTCAGAGCAACGTTTCTGCCTTTCAGCCTTCTTCAGGCATGAAGATGCTGAAAAGGTGTCGTCTCTCTATAATTACTGAGAGAAGGAATGGGATAGCATCTGTCAGAATATTTCAAAAATATCTATAGGGACATCAATCTCATCCAAGATTATCTTTTGTCAAGAATATTGGTCCCAAATAAGTGACATTGACATTACGAAAATGTACTTTGATCGTGTTGGGTGATCCTCTGATACTAGCTAACTGTATATAAGGGGTCTGATGGTGAATGGATCAAGACATGCAGTATTATGGTGGGAAAGCAGATCATGAGGCAGTGGAAGGCTATGCAGGAATGGCTGGGAAAGGTTGCAGCATAGAGTTTATCTTACAGGATGCAAAATAGATCAGAGACGTTTGTACTGAAATGGGGGGAAATATCAAACTTACAATTGTGGGGGGGGGGTTGAGATCTTGGGATGGCTCTGCATGGTGCAAATCTGCTCATCCGTTGGTTGGCTGAGGGGCCGGAGGCCATGGGGTGCGAGCGGTCCCGTTGTGGCCTGCTGGCCCGATGCAGCACTGGATGCTCATCATCATCATTTTTCAAAATCGTGGATTTAACAATAACACGCCAGACTTCCCGGTCCTTCATTGCCATCCCCAGTTCCTGCTTACTGATGCCTGTGTCCCTATAGCGATGACATCAGGGAACGACAGTTTTCTACCTCTGGTCTGTGGCCGGCAAAACTGTGTTCTTCTGGATCGGACTAGTGAAGAAACACGGTGAAGGTTGCTGTATATTAGATCAGTCGATGGGTGGACTAGTGAAGAAAACACGGTGAAGGTTGCCGTATATTAGATCAGTCGATGGGTCGACTAGTGAAGAAACACGGTGAAGGTTGCTGTATATTAGATCAGTCGATGGGTCGACTAGTGAAGAAACACGGTGAAGGTTGCTGTATATTAGATCAGTCGATGGGTCGACTAGTGAAGAAACACGGTGAAGGTTGCCGTATATTAGATCAGTCGATGGGTGGACTAGTGAAGAAACACGGTGAAGGTTGCCGTATATTAGATCAGTCGATGGGTGGACTAGTGAAGAAACACGGGGAAGGTTGCTGTATATTAGATCAGTCGATGGGTCGACTAGTGAAGAAACACGGGGAAGGTTGCTGTATATTAGATCAGTCGATGGGTCGACTAGTGAAGAAACACGGTGAAGGTTGCCGTATATTAGATCAGTCGATGGGTGGACTAGTGAAGAAACACGGGGAAGGTTGCCGTATATTAGATCAGTCGATGGGTCGACTAGTGAAGAAACACGGGGAAGGTTGCCGTATATTAGATCAGTCGATGGGTCGACTAGTGAAGAAACACGGTGAAGGTTGCCGTATATTAGATCAGTCGATGGGTGGACTAGTGAAGAAACACGGTGAAGGTTGCCGTATATTAGATCAGTCGATGGGTGGACTAGTGAAGAAACACGGTGAAGGTTGCCGTATATTAGATCAGTCGATGGGTGGACTAGTGAAGAAACACGGTGAAGGTTGCTGTATATTAGATCAGTCGATGGGTGGACTAGTGAAGAAACACGGTGAAGGTTGCTGTATATTAGATCAGTCGATGGGTGGACTAGTGAAGAAACACGGTGAAGGTTGCTGTATATTAGATCAGTCGATGGGTGGACCAGTGAAGAAACACGGTGAAGGTTGCTGTATATTAGATCAGTCGATGGGTGGACTAGTGAAGAAAACACGGTGAAGGTTGCTGTATATTAGATCAGTCGATGGGTGGACTAGTGAAGAAACACGGTGAAGGTTGCTGTATATTAGATCAGTCGATGGGTGGACTAGTGAAGAAACACGGTGAAGGTTGCTGTATATTAGATCAGTCGATGGGTGGCTCTTCCAAGACAAATTTTGCGCTCTCATTAGAAGGCTGGTGTAAGTGCCATCCTACCGTTTCTCTAGTTTCTTTGAAAGTGTCCATGTCTCGGAGCCATAGAGTAGAATCGGCTCAACGGTCGTCCTAAATATTCTTTACTTTTAACATCTTACTAAGCTGGGATGACCAGATCTTATATGCATGTCATTGCAGGCTGACCATGAGGCCATACCCTTCCTAGTTTGAAAGTCCTTTTGGGAAGAAGATATATATGAACCCAAATACTTGTAGTCATCAACCTGTTTCAGAGGAGTGTTGTTAAGTGTTTTTATAATGTGGTTATAGTTGGATTTGCATTACATCACCAAAACAGGTGGAGGCCTGCTCAAGAGACTGAAGGAGAGCCTGAGCGTATTCCAATGATTGACTGATAAGCGCGACGGGTATATGGAGCGCCCGCTGCTGGTGCGATGCATAATTATTATTATTATTATTATTTTTGCTGTCAGCCTGCCTGCTATTCACTGTGTCCGTCAGTTCTGTGCTCCAGTGTCGTGTTTGATTAGTTTGCTATAGATTGTACTTTTGCATTATTATTATTATTATTTTGTTTTACTTTGGAGACTATCATGCCAAGCAAAGCCCAGTCCGTCTCAGTGTGAATCCCCTATAAGACTACTTAAGTATAGCCTAATAGCCGAGGATGTGTGTAGGTGTAGCTGTGGCACATTCACGGTTTCTGTTATAGGATCCTGAGTGAGTGATGTTTTTCAGGACGAGATGTACAAATCTATTGATTACCTTATTTTTATTTTATTATTTATGTATGTGTGACTGTGTGTGTGTATATGTGTGTATGTATGTATGTATGTAGCCTATATTGGTACAGTATCATAGTATGTACTGTATCTTGTTTTTAAGTGCTTTTTGTTTTTGGTTCATCTTGTAGGCCATTTGTATTGTTTTTCTGTCGCTAGTTGTTTTATTTTATGTCTAAAAAGGAAAAAGCTAAATGAAATCATTAAGAAAACAAGCTTCTCGATTTTTCGATGAATCGAAAAAGTAATCACTAAGAAAATAATCGTGAGTTGCAGCCCCTACACTCGGCTGGACCATAATCAAATCCCAGCAAAAGGCCAGGAGACTTCAAATATCAGATGTGTAATTCAGTACCCGACAGCAGTATAGTATTGTGTAATTTGGTTGTCAAAGGTCAAGGTTGGCGACGATGAGCCACGAAGCTGAAATATGCACACCTCTAGGTTGCCCTTTCATGATGTATTTACTTGGGAAAAGGGTCTGAAGGTCCTGGGTTCAAATTCAGTTAAAACCCACAAATCCAGGGGCACACCAGAAGGTGTATGGTTAGTGTACAGAGTACAGACTCTATGATTGCAATGTCTTCAGATTATAGCCAGAGCCATTGTGTTCCCTCTCTGCCCTTGGCTGTCTCTCTGCATTCTTCAAGCAAAACAAAAGGAAAAAAACTGTGAACACATCAACACACACATGCACACACACGCCCACACACATGTACGGTCGCACGCACACAATGCGACCGTGCAATTTAATTCAAAAGAGAGCATCAAAAATGGTCCTTGCAGTACAAATAATACTTTGGTCTGTAAATCCCAGAGTTTCTCTGCAATTCTGCTAAGAAACAATACTAGGCCATAATTCACAAATCTTAAATTGCTCAAATTCTTGCAGCACATCAAAATGGACTGAGCAGATGGTAGTGAGAAAGACAAACATAAAAATCCTTCCAAGCATAAATTAACAATGACAACAAAAACAAACTCATTGAAGTATGTTTATTGTGCTGTCCCAGAGGAATTACTTTTACCAACAAGGGTGTATGCAGGCGTTCAAGGGACCATGGTATTTGCAACAAATTATTACATTTTCATTAATGGGCTCAGACTTCGGAAGTAAAAGATCACGAAGATCATCCTTGCCCTGCCATTATAAAGGAGGGTTATCCTCATATGTGTTGAAATATTGCCTTTAAGTTGGGATATTTTAATTATTAGAATATTAATATTCTCAATTTCAGCTGAATCAGTTTTCCTTCACTGGAATTACATAAACAAGACAGGGTGTGGCTTCCCTGTGCAATCATAGCTACAGTATGGATAGCTTAGTTAGCCTACTTGGTGTGCAGTTTGTGAATGAAGCAATGATGTGCTTTGTGCTCATGTGCTGACATGAATTTTAGTAGTCTGAGGTGTGCTGTGATTGGCGTGGCATTGTCAGTTGGGTATAGTTATATGCATATCCTGAACAATTATTATTGTAATGTGCACTGCACACATCACCAATGATAAGCCGACATTCCAATGTTATCCATCTTAAAATGGAAATGGAAAATTATTCAGCTTACCATACTGCTTTTTGACACAGATGGTCTGCACAGGGGACATACACATACACGCATGCACGCACGCACGCACGCACGCACGCACGCACGCACGCACGCACACACGCACACACACACACACACACACACACACACACACACACACACACACACACACTGTTATAGACCAGCGGGCCTTAGGGGCATTCAATGGGTTCCCAGAAAGAAATAGGAATAGTTTATTTCACTTATTTCAATGAGAGATTCCATAAGAATGATTATTCAGATCATAGGTTTCAATTTCTCCACTGTCTCCCCACCTATTAGACAGTTGTAGAATTCAGTACTCTAGTCTAAACACATGAAATCTTTTCTTATGAGTACAAAATCTCTTCAATTGATTGATTGATTGATTGATTGATTTAAATATGTATTAACAGTTTGCAGAATTACAGTACATTTCAAGAACAACTCAATACAAAGACTGTTAACTGTGAGTGGATGACCCAATAAAGCATTACACTTGTTTACAAGCGGGTCCACCTTGTTCAATTCATCAAAACATTTAGGGACGTACAAATAGACACTTCTATATAGCCAAAGAACAGAACAGGAATTCATCATAAAGGAGGTAGAAAGGGTAAAGAAACATATACAGTGAGGGGAAAAGGGGTGGGGGGGGGGGGGGAGATTCCAATTTTACGGGGGCCAGTTTCGAATTGCAGCCGACGGTCCGTAGGTGCCCTTTGAGAGCGGTTTTGAAGGAGTCAAGGGATTCACATTCAAATGGGAGTCTATACGGAATAATAAGTATCAATTTGGGGGTCCTTGACAATGTATGAGAACCATGGAACTGGCAAAGGAAATAGAGCATGCACCTCCACTCTAGCCCAGGTGCTAGACAAAAGGCAGTACAATAGAAAAAATAGAGTCTGCAACACTGGTATGAAAAACTCAGAACTGGCCCCTTCAGTACCCATGCCATAAAAAATAATGAAAATGTGTAATTGTTCTATAGTGCTATGAATATAATAATAAAAGCTTCACCACGTAACTGTGAAACAAACAAGAAGCCGATGTGTGGGAATGCACTGAACAATCCTCTGGATGATTAGAAGTTAATCCCGGATTCAGCTTGCAGCCACTGGCCCATCACTTACTTCAAAGTATTTAAAACTTTAAAAACAGCTTAGTTTGGAAGTTTGATACTGCAGCAAGTCCTCAATTCACATTCATGAGGCACGCTGCATTTATTCCAGGGATGACACCAGGGAAACACTCTTTACAGAGAGAGCACCAATTAATATTTAAATGACTTTTGAAAAAGCTTGACAACTCCCTGTTGGCAGCAATATATATATAACTGCACGCAATCTGGAGTGGAGGAAATAAATATTTCTGACCCTCTTGTCTGGGAGACGTATGTGCTTTCACTGTTGTGTTGTGTTAGACTACAATACATTTACAATATACTGGTTTTTATAAGAATCTCTAGAAAATAAAGAGGGTGGAATGCAACTGAATCATCACCCGACAATATGAAGGTTAACCGTCTATAGGCTCTCTGTCAGTATAATGGTTATCTGTCTGTAAGCACAGATAATGTTGTTGGGAAAGAGATAGTGTCATCTTTCACGTGATCAGTCTTACACAGTGTCATGACATAAAAGGAGCGCTGAATGCTATTCATATTTTCATTCTGTCCTCACAAAACGACACAATCCATTAAAACTAAATAGCTCTAAATATAGCTCCACTTACATCTGTTATTCCATTGGCCATTTTGTCTATAGCTGTAAAATGAGACCAGATATGAGACCAAGGATGGGTGGTTGGGAAGTGACATTTCTCTCGAGCAAAACCATGCTTGCATCTGTGCTGAGAGAATAAGAAAATTCTGGGAATCTAAATGTAGCCTATAGATCAAGCGGTCATGCAATAATTACGACCTTGAACCTCCCACACAATTCCATCCTGGCAATAGTCGAGCTCCTTGCATCTCTTGCCTACACTATCCGACATCTAGATGAATGAAGTCTAGAATTGCATCATACCTGCAATATCACAGCCCACATTAACATGATGTATTATGAAAAACACTGAAGTGAGGGGCGTCTTCACTCCTGTTTACTGTTGTAAACAAACGTTGAAGACAGGGTTAAATGGTTAATTTGGGCATTTCATTTTGAAGTTTCAGACTCAAACGCTAGGAGCTAAGTTTCTGAAACAATCAGAGCGTCGCATCCCTCCAGGCTATGGGACGTCTCTCCGTCTCATGCACGCGCACATGCAGAGTGTTTGTTTACAAAGTGACAGAGAGATGCGGAACAGGGCTTATCCAACCTATACACAACATTATACGTATTTTAGCGTGATCATTAAGTTTAGGGTAACGAGTAATACTAGGCATGTAAAGATATCATATGTCGATGGGCTAGTAAATTATGCATTGGAAAAGCATTATTGTGGTTGGCCTAAAAAAACTAAAAAACTACCAAACATTTGTTTGATTGTTGTTTGATACGTATGAATGTCTGAATGAGGCCTCAAATAGGTCTACATCTATCCTAATAGGCAAAGAAAGCTTTTTTTTTTTTACATGTTAACTCGAGCTAGGTTCTAAACAAGAAAGCATGTTTACAGTTACAAATTAAGTCATTTTACATGAAAAGTAATGGTATACTTTTGCAATGTAGTTAAATAAAAAGCTCGGGGGGGGGGGGGGGGGGGGGGGTGAATCATAAAAAAAAAGAATTTTCGGTCATTTGTCTGGAAAGTTATGTTGTGTTTAAAATATCGTGAACAATCTTGTGAACCTCATATCGTGATACGTATCGTGAGTGGAGTGTATCGTTACATGCCTACAGTAAGTAATACACTGTCTGGATGTCATCTTGAATGAGATTAAAAACGGGGTAGTTTGTAATCAAAACCACCTGTGCTTGGACGATGCAGCAATAGGTATCAAATGGGTGAGCTTCATTTTTATTGGCTTTTATTGATGTGAGCCTCGACACGTCATTATCATCACGCAGCACGTTTCTGTTTGTTTATTTTATTTTATTACTTTTATTTTATTTTTTTATGGACTTTAAGTCATTCCCTTTTCCTCTCTGATTCGGTTCACCTTTATTTCCTTCCCTCGCTTTGGACATGTATGCTGCCGACCCTGCAAAGTGGCAGGAAGAAGCATGCAGTCTAGTGAGCTTAAAGGACCACTTCACCACTTTTCAACCTATCTTCATATAATAGGTCCTCACTAATAATCACGATAAAATGGCACAATTTTTTTCTACTCAGTCTGTGTCTCATAGGACGGCTGTGGGCAGTTCAGAAACCGTCTTCCAGTGACATCATCATTAGGCAGATTTTTTTTTAAACAAGATTGTTTTACAAAAATATTTAGATTTTCATTATAGTGAGAACGATGGCTTGCAATTTTCGCATTGCAACTTTTCAGGACTAGAAAGCCTGCAGTTTGTATTAGCTTGTATTCCCCATCGATGATGTATACACAGAGTAGAAAAAAATCGTGCCATTTTAACATGATTATTAGTGAGGACCTATTATATGAAGATTGGTCAGCTGACTGCCACATCAGCAAATGACATGTGGGTCTTGCACACACTGAATACACCCACAGAAAGCCTGGGCACACTTCCATGCGCGGCCAAAATAAGCTGTCTTTTGCATAATTTCCGGGTTTTAGACAGCTGGTGGATGGAAATTAAGCTTTTCCGGCAATCTGGCCGACATGGCAATCTGCCGTGTGGGTGGAGCTTCATTTCCATCCACCAACTGTCTAAAAACCCGGAAATGACGCAAAAGACAGCTTCTTTTGTCCACGCATGGAATCTTAGGTGTAGTTACAGGGATAGTAATGCAGCATATTAACCCCTTGAGTAGCCTATATGTATGCGCCCTTGAGCACAGCATGAAACCCCTCGAGTATATCTGACTGAACTAACTGTATCATTTATCCTTATGCTGCATATTGTGGATATACATTATACTGTATATAATATACAGTATGTCGAATTCATGAAGAAACTCCCCAGACAGATGTGGATGTACAGGACATTGTGTACATGTGAGTAGCCTACTGTACTGTACGTTTCATGATAAATGCTTTTTATATAATGTATAATGTATGTTTTATATATGTGATGTATTCCCAGGTTTTATTTTTTGTTCTTGCTTAATGTAAATCGCTCTGGATTAAGAGCGTCTGCTAAATGCCTAAATTGTAAATTGTATAATATCATTGTTTACCTGGTATATTGTTTACCTGGCATCCAAAGTTAATTTTGAGGCACGACATTGTTCTCTCTGCTCTGAATTTATGTGACTATATTTACCTGGGTGTTTATTAGACTAGAGCTCATGCATGCTTAATATACTCTGCTTTTTCTGATTTCACACAAGTCGCTCTGGAATAAGAGCAGCATAAAGACCTACATTGTAAATGTGTTGTTGTCCCTGATATTATGTTCGAATCAAAAGGATTTCGGCTCCTCCCTTCATGCCAATCATGATGAGTTCCATAAAATGGAAGAGAGTGCAGAAAAAAAGGAGGCCACAGTGGAAGCCAAGCATCCATTATAAAACCATCTGTTAGGAAGACCCCCACACTGTATGTAAGCTGGGTAATGATCTGGACCTGCACCCCCACCCCCTCCCCCCCCACCCCTCCCTTAAAACAGAAAGGTAAAGAAGAACCACTCAGGGACAACGGGGAAGAGATCTTCCTCATTATACATTATAAAACCATAAGGTGTAAAAACTGTAGAGCTTTTCACCACTGGAAGATGTTTATTCAGCACATCAGAGATAGCTGCTTTTTATACAATAGTCTAATTAGCACTGCATGCAATACAGCTTAAAATGTGAAATGGTAAAATATGAATTCACAGATAGCAGGTAGCTTAACTTCTCTCTCTAAGGTTTAGAGAGAGAGCACGTCCGGGCACACCATATCTCTGTGAGCAGGCTTTCTCTGTAATGAACCAATACATCCAAACTGCGCTCAACATGTGACACATAGACATCTACATGACATTATGGAAAAGAAACGGCATGCTCAGAACCTGGTCCCTGACATTGACAAGTTAGTTAATGTAAAGAGATGTCAGGTGTCTGGATTCAAAACAGCAAGAAAAAAAGAGAGAAATGTTTGTTTACCGTGTGACGGCCCCCTGTATATATTGTATTGTACTATATTAGGGTGTATAGTATATTTAGAAGTATGGTATCTTATATTAGGTGGTCTGGTGTAGCTTTATATATATATTATATTTATAGTACACTTTGGTTAGTTTATGGTTTCTTTACTTTGCTGTCCTGATTTCTGTTCTCCTTGTCTTGCAGTGGATTGGGGAGCAGTGCTGTGATGTCATGACAATCAGTCAAGCGGCGGCACCTGGGCCCGGTGCCGACGCCCTGTATAAAAGCCTGTCTCCCCAGTCCCTTCCTCAGCTCTGTTGTGTTCAGTGCTCTAGCATAAGGATAAATGATACATATAGCTTACAGAGTTAGTTCAGTCAGATATACTCGAGGGGTTTCATGCTGTGCTCAAGGGCGCATACATATAGGCCACTCAAGGGGTTAATATGCTGCATTACTATCCCTGTAACTACACCTAAGATTCCATGCGCGGACAAAAGAAGCTGTCTTTTGCGTAATTTCCAGGTTTTTAGACAGCTGGTGGATGGAAAGGAAGCTCCACCCACGCACCTTCCCCAACATTTCTGTTAATACATTCAACATGCACCCATACCTTCCACTCATGCATACACACACTACACTACTGATTACTGATCTCCACACCTCATCCAACAAAGCCAAGTGATGTGTAAGTATTATTTTTTATTAGTATTAGTATTAGTATTTTTAAGTTCTTTTGTACATAAGACAGGACAGACAACAGATACAGGACAAACCATGATGTGTAAGTAAACGTGCACATGTGGGGCGGGGCCCTCATGCGGAACGAGTACATCCCTGCTCTATAAACTGCAGTGGTGTGCACAGATATACACTAGGGGTGCTAGAGCACCCCCTGCCCTTTTGGCAATGTGCCCTTTTGAAAGAAAAAAAACGTTTTATTTTTCTTGTTTGTTTTAACAGTGTGGCCTACAGTATGTGGACCATGGTGACATTGATCAATTCTTGATAAAAAAGCTTCTAATATATTATTTATGCGGCAAAGTCTATAAATCTCACACTATTAAGGCAACCGGCCGGTTCCACGCGCTGCTGCACAAGGTACCCTTTTTTCACTTGAGCACCTGCCCCTCTAAATGTCTGTGCACGCCGAAGTGTGTGTATGTATGTACATTACACTTTAAAGGAGAATTCCAATCTTATTATATCAATATTTTATGTACATTTGTGTATCATTACGGACGTTTACGGGTGATTACGCATGCTAAAACTTGAGGTTTCCGGGCAGATCTAGTGCCCATAATTGCCCGTCATAACCCCTCCTTTCACGCAGTGCTGGACATAAAAAAAAAGACAATAACATTTTAATACTAGTCCTTAAGCTACTAATTTAGACTGAAGTAGCCTAATTAAAACGGGTCATGTTTGCAGATTCTGAATTGTAACAGCTGAACTAAATAATATATCAGTATTCTGATATCAACCCGAGGGCCGCATTTAGTGAAGGTGGGGGCCGCATGTGGCCGCCCAGACTGACCAATAACAACGCTGCTGTGCTGCTGGCTGTTTGCCTTATGGGTGGGATGGGATATACTGAAACTAGACAATCACAAGCATGCAGGTACACTTTGCACAAGATGCCATTAATATAACATCAACCTTTCATCTCCATCTCATGCAGCTTATTGCTGTGTACAGTACCTTCCATCCTATACATTATACTTACTTGTATGGTTTATTTATGCACAATTGAATGTCAACTTGCGTAGACATGTCAGCAGCATTACAGATCTCACTTCCGTTTGCGTCGTGACACAAGGCATTAAAATATAGACATTGTGGATTACAGAGGAATTTGAATGCCATATATCTGAGAGAAAGATTCAGAGAGATATAAAATGAATATGTACTGTAGTGTGTGTGAAAGAGAGAGAGTCAGAGAGAGCAGAGCGACGGAGAAATACATTAGAGACAGATGATATATAACTGGTAATAACATGCTGCATGGCTGTAGAGTTATAGAAATGTAGCTGCATACATGATGTAGATCACTATCACTGTTAGGTCATGCCTCCTGGAAGAGATTTGCACTCTACTGAGCGATTTTAACAATTACATTTGCAATACACTGGTGTAAATATATATCTTTCCATATCATGTTCACATTGCACAATTCAAATAGTCTAAGAGGAATACTGCTGCAGGGTAGAATGCTCATGCACAGCACAGGGTGGCTGTGGGGAGATTCGGTTACACTGCGACACAGTCCATGTAATTAAAAAGAAATGAGCAAATAAAATCAATGAAGATCGCTTACACTGTGGTGACAAAGGACTCAACAGAGGACAACACAGACCTAAATCTTAATTAGCGAGAATAATGAATCCCCAGCTCGAAGTGCAAGTAGAACAAAGTCCACTAAAAAGAACCCTATTTCTCAACAAATGGCACCAAAGGTCTGTGTTCAAGCATGATGTGTAGCAGAGGCTCAGAGGTTCAGTCACGTGTTCAAGCATGATGTGTAGCAGAGGCTCAGAGGTTCAGTCACGTAAAGCATGATGTGTAGCAGAGGCTCAGAGGTTCAGTCACGTAAAGCATGATGTGTAGCAGAGGCTCAGAGGTTCAGTCACGTAAAGCATGATGTGTAGCAGAGGCTCAGAGGTTCAGTCACGTAAAGCATGATGTGTAGCAGAGGCTCAGAGGTTCAGTCACGTGTTCAAGCATGATGTGTAGCAGAGGCTCAGAGGTTCAGTCACGTGTTCAAGCATGATGTGTAGCAGAGGCTCAGAGGTTCAGTCACGTGTTCAAGCATGATGTGTAGCAGAGGCTCAGAGGTTCAGTCACGTAAAGCATGATGTGTAGCAGAGGCTCAGAGGTTCAGTCACGTAAAGCATGATGTGTAGCAGAGGCTCAGAGGTTCAGTCACGTAAAGCATGATGTGTAGCAGAGGCTCAGAGGTTCAGTCACGTAAAGCATGATGTGTAGCAGAGGCTCAGAGGTTCAGTCACGTAAAGCATGATGTGTAGCAGAGGCTCAGAGGTTCAGTCACGTAAAGCATGATGTGTAGCAGAGGCTCAGAGGTTCAGTCACGTAAAGCATGATGTGTAGCAGAGGCTCAGAGGTTCAGTCACGTAAAGCATGATGTGTAGCAGAGGCTCAGAGGTTCAGTCACGTAAAGCATGATGTGTAGCAGAGGCTCAGAGGTTCAGTCACGTGTTCAAGCATGATGTGTAGCAGAGGCTCAGAGGTTCAGTCACGTGTTCAAGCATGATGTGTAGCAGAGGCTCAGAGGTTCAGTCACATAAAGCATGATGTGTAGCAGAGGCTCAGAGGTTCAGTCACGTAAAGCATGATGTGTAGCAGAGGCTCAGAGGTTCAGTCACGTAAAGCATGATGTGTAGCAGAGGCTCAGAGGTTCAGTCACGTAAAGCATGATGTGTAGCAGAGGCTCAGAGGTTCAGTCACGTAAAGCATGATGTGTAGCAGAGGCTCAGAGGTTCAGTCACGTAAAGCATGATGTGTAGCAGAGGCTCAGAGGTTCAGTCACGTGTTCAAGCATGATGTGTAGCAGAGGCTCAGAGGTTCAGTCACGTGTTCAAGCATGATGTGTAGCAGAGGCTCAGAGGTTCAGTCACATAAAGCATGATGTGTAGCAGAGGCTCAGAGGTTCAGTCACATAAAGCATGATGTGTAGCAGAGGCTCAGAGGTTCAGTCACGTAAAGCATGATGTGTAGCAGAGGCTCAGAGGTTCAGTCACGTAAAGCATGATGTGTAGCAGAGGCTCAGAGGTTCAGTCACGTAAAGCATGATGTGTAGCAGAGGCTCAGAGGTTCAGTCACGTAAAGCATGATGTGTAGCAGAGGCTCAGAGGTTCAGTCACGTAAAGCTCCTAATCTCACAATTCCTTGTCATCAGTGTTGTTTTCGTCGACTAATACTATGACGAAAAATGTTCGTCGACTACCTTTTTTCAGTGACACAAAATACTGTACATAAAAACGAAATAAAAACTAAGCCAGGATGACTAAATATATTGACAGTTTCGTCAACAAATTAAAACTAGACTAAAATGCTAGGAAGGGGACTAGTGGACAAGAGATCCAGTATAAGTCATTTTACACTTGGTTGCATGCTGAAAATAGCCGATCTACAAGCTACAAGGCTTGTAGATCAGCTATTTTGAAGTGTAAAAACATTCATTACGATGGCATCAAGGCCCACCAAACTAAATTTTAGTCGACTAAATCAACTGTAGATTTAGTCGACTAAAATCTTATGATATTTAGTCGACTAAAACTAGACTAACACTAAAACATTCCGGCTGACAAAAAATGTGACTGAAACTAATTTAATTGAAAACTATTGAAGAGACTCTGACTAAAACTACACTGCTTGTCATGTCACATGTTAGTGTTGATACTAAACTGTATCTTACAATTGCCTGTTTGGCGTTGATGAAAAAACAAGTAAACAATAATAATAATTGTATTTACAGCTGTGCAGAATGCAAACTGTCTTCATAAATGAAGAAAATCTTATGACATATCACCCATGTGTCTATTCCACAGCTAACCTTTGTTAGGGTAAACAAAATGTATCTGAAATCTTGTACCAAAAGAGCAGGGACATAAAATAAAGGCTTAACATTGTTGTTATAATATATACCATATTGTACAGCTGTATACAATCGTTAAAGAAACTGCCAGGCCAGGATCATATCTTATCATACTTTCCCCTCTCTCAAGCACATACAGTAAACTCACACCCTTGCTAAATTTGGTACTTGGTATTGCAGATTTTCTTTCAGGTCAGAGCTGTCAATGTCGGGTCAGACCTCCTGCAGTGATTGTCTGATAGTGAATTCCAAATGTTTCTGACTGGGGGAAGTAGTTATTTCAAACACCACATGTCTTTAATAATACACAGTTGAGGGTGTGGGGAGCCTGATTGTCACATGGGTTGGTTGTCAGTTTGTCACAGTATACAGACAAAATCAAAATAGAGGATGCTGTGTAACAACTTTCAACCTGCCGTGTGATGTGTTGTGCATGGAAAAACCTACAAACTAGTAGTTTTATACAAGCTACAATTTGTTTCTGAATGTTGACCTATTATGGCATGCCCAGAAATGGAAACACTCACAATAAAATAAATAATACAAATCCCGTGATAATCCCTCTACCGTATATGCTCACAGAAAAATCCTCAATGTTAATTTGCAGGTCCTTTTGGTTACATTTGTATACTAGTTATAAATGTATGTTTCTGGAGGAAAATCTGTGAATGTCAAAACTATAGGGACTGCCTTTTTGCAGAGCTTTCGTCCAGGTGGGTGTGGTTGTGAGGTTAAGATTAGGGGTGCATATAGGTTTAGGCATATAACCACGCCCACCTGGTCGAAAGCTCTGCGGAAAAAGGCTGTCCCGTCGAAACTACAACCCTCACTTCCTAGTTCACTGTGTTTACAGCAAAACAGCTGTCTTGACTTCAGAAGATCTATGAATCAGGCCTGGGCCGTGGCTCAGCGGTCCAGGCACCTCGGCTGGTAATCCAGTCTGGCAGTGTGGCCGCGGGCTCGACTCCCGATCCCGACGGCCTTTACTGCATGTCATCACCCCCATCTCTCCCCCCATTTCCCGTCAGCCAAAAATATAAAATAAAGGCTAAAGCCACAAAAGAAAAAACATTACAAAAATGAAGATATGAATCAGATGACATAATGGCGGCGATGCCGGGCCAATGCTTTCCCGTGAAATGCATAATGGGAATTGTAGGAAGAATACAGTAGAATAAATACTCATAAAATCATCAATAAACTAAAATCCACATAATTGTGAGTGCTTTCCTTGAATGTACACATGTTCACATTCACACTGGATACTGAAAATAGGCAGCTATAAATGTACAGTATGTTACAGATCCTTCATCTGCCCCAATCTGTCAAATATAACCTCCAGCACACATCATCATCTAGAATACATTTAGTACTAATTGCTCTGCCTGGACCCAGTGCAATTAACACTCTATCCAAGTGAACATTTGAGCTTCCTATCATAATCAAATCACAGGGGTGTGATTAAGCTTCAAACACTTTCTAATGATGAAATGCAGTATACTCATGTTGAAGAGGAAGAACATATAGGTGTGTGTGTGTGTGTGTGTGTGTGTGCGTGTGTGTGCGTGTGTGTGTGCGTGTGTGTGCGTGTGTGTGTGCGTGTGCGTGCGACCTTGTGTGCGTGTGATGTGCGTGCGTGGATAGCAGGGCTATATTATGAAATGACTACACCACCCTCACAAATAGGAGTGAGGGATCCTACAAACACATTAACCATATGCTTCATGCTTAAGTCATTGAGTCAATACAAAAAAACTGCTACTTTGAGGACGAAACTATGAAAAGCACTAGACTTGTTTACATCAGGGTCCTCCATTCAAAAATCATACAAAAACATGAAATCAAAGAGGAAAACATGCACAGTATTGGGAGAAAAGGGGGGTGGGTACTCCAATTTTCCAATTTGCAGCCATCCATGCGTGCTCTTTGAGAGCGGTTTTGAAGGAGTCAAGGGATTCACATTTCTTAATGGCTGTTGGTAGGGCATTCCACATTTTAGTGGTGTATAGGAGAGGGAATAATTTAATCCCTTGTTTGAGCCGAATTTGGGTTGTATGTGTTTTGTTGAACTCCCTCTGGTGTTGTGAGTGTTGTGAGTTGGGAGTTTTGCATTTGTATTACTGAACATCCCTAAACAAAGTAGTACGCTAGCAATTAGCACCGTTCAGGTGAATTAATTCTATATCTTTCGTCGGCAGGTCGACCCCCAGCGAATGTTGCATTACCCGGGGATGTGTGCAGTCAAAGTATTTGCAGAGTTGTATAGTTATGTATGAATTCAGGCATGTGTTCTGTGTTCCTATATGGGTCAATGCTTTGCTGTGACACGCACGCACACATCACATGTACACACACAGTTCTCATTGACAGACAGACATTTTTCTCCGTGGCCCTCCAGCTCATAAAATGCAGTGTGTGTGGACACGGGCCATAGCATACTTCAAAGTCCTTTATAAGTTTACAGGCTATAGCGTTCTCGGCAGCAGCAGCCGGGCCTATAAGGGTTGCCACCTTTCAGAACTTTAAATAAGGTACACTTCTATACGGGGTGTGTATTTCTGTGCCACGCATGCAGCCACATTCTTTTGGGGGATTCTTTTCAGAACACATACTGTAACACATAATAATGTATTGTGTACTATATGTTTTGCAGTATTACATTGGCAATTGCCTTCCAAAAATATGAAAAAGTCAATAAAATAATCCTTTTGAAAATTGCATGAAGTATGCATGATTTTAACCTGCTAAATGTACCCTTCAACTTATTGTTTATGCCATATAATTAAGGCCTTAAATGTCAAATGCTCAAGCATGTTCAAATCGTGTATACGTTACCTTATTTCAGACCATTTCCCAAAGCATACGGCTTCTCGGGTCGCTTGGTAGACAAGGAACTGTGACTCAGTGCTCCAAAACTGGGGGAGACGGTGTTTAGTGGCCTCCAGTTATGGCTTGTATGCTGCTTGCTGCTTGAATGCTGCTTGCTTCTCACTTCTCACACTATGTACTGTATGCCACTAAAATGTGATGAATTGAACCCTGTTCAATGTTTAATCATGGTTCGTCCACAAAGTAACAGTTTTTGTATTGATTTGTGCCTTCATTTGAAATGTACCCATTCTGCATACTGTGAAATTAAAACTTTCAATCAATCAATGTTGGCTAACTGAAAAAGTTGTCCTTGTAGGCTCTACATAATCTTCTGTCACACGTTATAGCCAACCTTATTTTTCCCCCCCAATCAATTATATACTTCCAACGACTATCTCAGTCTTTAGTTTTTTCTTTAGACGTTCAACTCGGCGGGGCTGTAACCATGGTGACAATTAACAAACTCTGGTGTTGACAAAAAACAAAACATTTAATATTATAAACAGCTTACAGTTTTGGAGAGAGCCCAAAAGCTACACTCCCTTTTGGCCTTAGGGTGGTGCTATAGTAGAATGGATATGGGGTCACCACAAAAAGTAGAGTTCGTCCTTGCAGATGCTGCAGCTCAGCAAGTTTCATAGCAATCTGTCTATTAGGTTTAGATATAGCTTGGGGTGCAGTACTTAGTTTGATACAGTAGCCTACTTGGTTTAGACTAGTCATTGGTTAGACCATAGCTTGTGGAAGGAGAAGTACAAAGTTGGATGCACTAGAAATAAAAATCAGTAATTATATAAGGCTATTTGGAATTAATAGGCGGCAAGTGAAAACATTTGTGGTAAATGGTGCATTTATATAGCTCCTTTATCCAAGTTGCTTTCACAGAGATTGTGCATTACATTCACCCATTTCACACAGACATTCATACACCGATGGCAGCGGAAACCATGCAAGGCACCAACTAGCTGCATTGGGAGCAATTAGGGGTACAGTGTCTTGCTCAAGGACACTTCGGCAGTAACTCTGGGGGAGCCCGGGTTCGAACTGGCAACCATACGGTTACCTTACGGACGGTTACCATCCAGGCACCGCCGCCCAGTGGTGCTGGTTTGGAAGAAGACACAGCGTTGCGAGCTTGTAGATCAGCTATTTATTTATTTATTTATTTATTTATTTATTTATTTATTTATTTATTTATTTATTTATTTATTTATTTATTTATTTATTTATTTATTTATTTATTTATTTGTTTGTTTGTTTGTTTATTTGTTTGTTTGTTTGTTTGTTTGTTTGTTTTTGTTTATTTGTTTTATTGTTTGTTTGTTTGTTTATCTTTTCACATATATTTCTTTAAATGTAGGAAACGAAAATTTGATATTTACTCGAGTCGCAACCCATAAAAGTTGGTCCATGACCGACCCAGTGTTTGGGAACCACTGGTCTATAGAAGAACCTCCATGAGACCAACAAGGAAGGAGGGGTCAGTGGTGGGGAATTGGAAACGGATAAAATTATATATAAAATATATATAAAATATGCTGATATGCTGCTACCACCAGGCCAGTAAACAGTCACTGAATGAAGGTCACTGTGGCTGACCTCCTAAGCATAGTATAGTGGTCTCTAAAGGACTCATAAAATGTTGGAGTTATTGTATTGATTTACCCATCACAGTAAAACTGCAATTACCATGATTCATAACGTCTGTTTGACACTAAGCCCACACCTACTTCACCACTTCACACTGTGGGGGAAATTAAACCCATTCAAGTACAGTAGGCACCATAACTTTATACCAAGCCAAATACTGATCTGTTCTGTATTTCTATAAATTCTGTCAAAATCCCTGCCGAATTGCCGTCTGTCTGTCTGTCTGAATTCCAGTGGGCCGTGTGTGTGTGTGTGTGTGTGTGTGTGTGTGTGTGTGTGTGTGTGTGTGCGTGTGTGTGTGTGTGTGTTTTTTTCCCTAATGGGACTGATTGAGGGTAGCTACTGGGACGTAAGTCGGGACTTGATCACTCCCGGCTGGGTCGCCTGAGTGAGGGGTATGATTTTGCGAGACCCGAAACCCCGTTGACCTCAGGATACATCACTGAGGATACGTCCCAGTTGCATCCATGCGATGTTTTTTCTATTTATAGTGACTCATAGGAATAGACTATGTGACAACCAGGTATAGTCTGGTGACCACCGGAGAGACGGGTGACAGCCGGAATGTAGACGGCAACCGGGTGAGCAGTATGGGTTAGCGCCCCAGCCTGTGTCCTCCGTGATGAGGAAGCCCAACAACCCTCGGTGAGGCCTTTAGGAGGGCCATGCAAGCAGCAAGCGGAACCGCAGTACCATGACCCTGCGGAACCATTGCCCACCATTGCCCACCACCGGACAGGAGACAACCCACAGAGCCTAGTCCCTCCATGTGCCAGAAGTGTACCTCCCAGCCAACGGATTGTGTGCCCCTGGTTTTTCCCTAATGGGACTGATTGAGGGTAGCTACTGGGACGTAAGTCGGGACTTGATCACTCCCGGCTGGGTCGCCTGAGTGAGGGGTATGATGTTGCGAGACCCGAAACCCCGATGACCTCAGGATACATCACTGAGGATACGTCCCAAGTGCATCCATGCAATGTTTTTTTGTGTGTGTGTGTGTGTGTGTGTGTGTGTGTGTGTGTGTGTGTGTGTGTGTGTGTGTGTGTGTGTGTGTGTGTGTGTGTGTGTGTGTGTGTGTGTGTGTGTGTGTGTGTGTGTGTGTGTGTGTGTGTGTGTGTGTGTGTATGTGTGTGTGTGTGTGTGTGTGCGTCGCTTCATGCTTCAGCGGTCGTCGGTCGAGGATACAGAGAAAGCATGTGTTCATTGCCGTGAACATTGCCATGGGCCGTGAACATTAATGAACATTAATGATTATCTCACAATGTTTATTCAAGTTTATGCTTAATTCCTCTGTGAAGGAATTAGCACCTGAGTTTGTTCCTAACAAGTAAAGACTGTCTGCTTGAGTTAATTAAACCTTCATTTGCTGCCACTTTGAGATAATATGGGTCCAAACACACCCAGCTAGGGCCCTGACAGTTTGTAGATTCTTATAGCTACTTAACTGTGTCCCCTCATGTGAGCTTGTAGATCAGCTATGGCATTACCATTTTTACTGATACGTGTCTGACTGATGTGGAACAATAAAATGAATGAAATGCACTTTGTAAAGCAGGAATGGAAAAAATATGCTATATAAATCCAGCATTTACCATGTATTTGTTGGCACATGAGCTAAATAGGGATTCAGGATAAACACATGTAAGCCGGAAGCACACCAGCATCAGCTTTGGAGACAGACTCGGTGCTCGGTAATGACGTTAAAGTTGTCTGGCACAAATCTAAATCACTTCTGACCCACGGATTGGAGATGACTGGCTGTCGGTGAAATATCTGCATATTGTTTAGAGCTGTTTTTGTTTTAGTTAACTTTTTTCTTTGAATTGATGAGGCAGTCAACAACACTCACCTCACCTAACCTCACTTCGGTTTGTGACTCGATCTTCAATAATAAAAAGTATTTTTTATTATTATGTTTTGCTTAGTTTTTGTTGTTTTTATTTCTACACATTTTTGCCTCTTTGTCATCAAATAGTTTCATTTGAGAACCTTGCCTAGTTGAGTTTCAGATAGCCTCGGAAAACCCAGGCGTTTTTATTTCAAGGTTCACAAGGCTACTCTTAGGGAGGGGGGGTCTGTTTAAAAGCAGATATAGCCTTCGATAGCCAGGGGCTGTTATTTCAAATCACAGAAACAAGAAGAATATAAATAAAACAAACAAGCAAGAGCTATCTGTCTGACAGACTGCAATATCTTTTCTACAGGATGTCCTAGTAAAACGTTTTAGACAAAAATGGCGACAAACTGAACGCAGGGTTTGTTTTTGGAACCTTCTGAAGAATATAACGAGCAAAAGGGGTGTTGTACACAGCAGATGTTGTGGTACGCAACAACTGGTCCAGTGAGGCAAGCCAAGCAGTCTTGTGAACCAATGGATATTACGATGGGTATGAAAGGATGGCCAGCTGAGGATATAGAATATAGTGCAGTATAAGTGTGTTCTAAAGGGAGCTAATTTGTAGCAAACTGCGGATAGCAGAGTGATTATGAAGCTTCTACTGCTGTGCGCTTCCTGCATGCCGTCCTGGATAAATGTCAATCCTGTCAACAACTGATTGGCTTTAGACAGCTTGTGAACTGTCACTACTCAGTCTTCACTGGCTGCACCAACACCTCTGAATTTCCACACAGGCATTTTTGGAAAATTACATTATGGAGGTCTTAACAAGGCCCTTTTTTCAATTTGACAACATTTTAGTTTAGTGTATGTGCTAACACAAACTTTGTCCTACACAAACTACAAACTACACAAATTAAATGCAATTTGACTGAATGAACAATTTTGAGTGTTCGTGTAAACAGGAACATTGCGTAACACAAACATTGAAGACGAAGGTTCCGCAAATTCTGATTGGCCGGAATGAGATGATGTATGATGATGTACCATGATAAGATCGGCCCTCAATTCCAGGGGCGTATCCACACCTGGTCCTACCTGGGCCTAGGCCCAGGTATTTCTGAACTCGGCCCAGCCAAAGTGTTTTCTTTTAGTTTTTTTTTATATAATGACAGTATAAGCGTCATTACATAACATGTGAATGCAATCACTGCATTCAATTTAGCAAAATACGGCAGTGGGTGTATTATTATTTATCTTTTCCTATTTGGATCCGAAGCCACTAGCACTGCCTAGTTTGTCCATCTGTACCTGCATAGATTGATTGGTCATGCCTGCCTGAGGCCTGTCATCATGTGCTTGTTTCTAGAATGTGGCAGATTTGTTTTTCTTCACACCAGAAACTTGCATCTTTGTTTATGATTAAATATAAATGAGAAGCCTGTCTGAGAGTATCCTAGATGTTAGCCTCACAATGTCAAACGTCTATTGCAAAGTGTTTGGAAAGAAAGGAAGTCAGCTGTCCCTAGAGGAGCTAGCCTACTGTAGGCCTACAACAGTTGTATCCTGAGGACTTCAGCTTTACTGGGAAACTCCACAACGGCGTCCACCCTTGCTTATGGATTACTACTTGTTTGAAGACATCAAAGGTCAGAATTGAATTGTATTTTTTGCTGAATGGATTTCCATTGATTGTGCCCATGTTGTCTGCTGCTATGCTATGGGGTGCTATCCATGTTGTCTGCTGCTATGCTATCGGGTGCTATCTGGCTATAAATTTGGAAGTGAGTTGAAAGAAACTAGCTGTTGTGTACATGTTGTTGTTTTATGTTGGCTGTTGTTACACTCTGCAGTCTTCAATACTCAACACTATACTTACGTATACTTCAATACTAGTAGGCTGTCTGGGAGAGATGTTGTTTTATGGTTGTTGAGGAGTGCTCCTATGTCCAGCTTAGCCGCAATTTGCAACTCTAGACTTTTTTACAATGGGCTGAATCTAGAGTTGCAACAGCCTCCATCCACTTCCTATTCATCTTTTTTGGTTTGTGATCTGCTTGTCTTAAATGACGCTAAACTCACCAAGATTGCAGCTGCAGTCCAAGCTTGAATTATCCTCTTTCAATCTGCCGAGCTTGTTTTTCATAAAAATCCCCCGTAGACATGTTATGAGCTACTTTCTGTCCAAAATATTCCACAAGTATTATTCCGAGCCGCCATTTTGTATTTTTTCAACGTGCCGTAAAACAAGACGTGAGGGGGAGCGCTTGTTTAATAGAACCTGCGCAGGTAAGACACCCAAAGAAGAGGCCGACGCAGTGCGACGCCCCGTCACTCACAGCCTTCTATTAAACAAGCGCTCCCCCTCACGTCTTGTTTTACGGCACGTTGAAAAAATACAAAATGGCGGCTCGGAATAATACTTGTGGAATATTTTGGACAGAAAGTAGCTCATAACATGTCTACGGGGGATTTTTATGAAAAACAAGCTCGGCAGATTGAAAGAGGATAATTCAAGCTTGGACTGCAGCTGCAATGTTGGTGAGTTTAACGTCATTTAAGACAAGCAGATCACAAACCAAAAAAGATGAATTGGAAGTGGATGGAGGCTGTTGCAACTCTAGATTCAGCCCATTGTAAAAAAAATCTAGAGTTGCAAATTGCAGCTATGTCCAGCTGAGGGTTTGTGTAAACACAAACATTGTGTAAACACAAACCTTGAAGACGAAGGTGTGATTTTTAGTTTACATTTGGGAATGTGATGGGAGTGTCTTGTAGCACTAGCAGCCTGACATTACACCTGTCAACAGACTGATTACACGTCAAAATACATACTTCATTAATACCAGTAAGGGCGAGGTCGCGTGCATGCATCTGCCCGGGTGACGACAGACTGCTGGGCAAGCGCTGGCGTTTTGGAATGGGGGGTCAGATAAACATATGGAATGCATTCTGTACTGGCCATATATGGAGCGTGTCTTGAGTGTACAGGGTTTGATGAGGTCCAACATATGGAATGTAAGAACAGGTCAGCTCCATAATATGGAGATCTAAGGGTGGCAACGGGGGCAGTGTCTCGAGTGCACAGGGTTTGATGAGGTCTGGCCATATATGGAGTGTGTCTTGTACATAGTGTACAAGGTTTGATGAGGTCACATATGGAACGTCAGAACAGGTTTTGATGAGGTCAGTTCGTGATCTTCATATATGGAGACGGCCATATATGGAGCATGTCACGAGGCGTGATGAATGGATTGCCATAATTATATGGTGGCGTGACGTGTCATGAGGCGTGATGGATGACAACCATGAGGCGTGACTGATGGATCGACGGACAGTACAGTACAGTCTGCTACAGTACAGTACAGTACAGTATGGAACAGTACAGTCCAGTACAGTATGGAACAGTACAGTACGGTACGATTTTGATTTATTGAAATATTTATTAACAGTTTGCAGAATTACAGTACATTTCAAGCACAACTCAATACAAAAGACTGTTAACTGTGAGTGGACGGTACAGTACAGTACGGTACAGTACGGTACAGTACAGTATGGTATAGAACACTGGCCACCTGGATGGCGTGGCTCGGCAGCGCAAGAGTGAGACCGACCGAAAACCGGTCGATTTATTTTTATCTCACGATTTTGTAACCCATTTTTCACCCCTGTGTCAATTATCTATTGTGATCCTGGGCTCTACACACCCTCCACCAACCTGGTCCCCATATATGGGGGACAAGGGGAGAGCAACGGACTTGAACTCATGCTTCCTTCATGCCTGAGTGTTCAGTCCAAGTTGCTCCTTTACACCTGACAGGGGGGAGTTTCCCTGGCCGGTCGAATTCTATAGTATTTGTAATCAGCCATCTGCTGAAATATTCCCCGTCTCACATGAGAGTTTAATTATGTTGAATTATGGGATTGAGATTTCTCATGTTAAGAGAGATGGAGAGGAAATGACAGGTGTATGATGGGCCATAGAAGCTTTGACACGGGCTTCCACAGTAATAATGAATTACATTGAATACATTTGTGCTGTAGCACGTTGTGACGTTCCGCGGTGTGGTGTGCTAAGACCGGCCTATAACATCACACTCGGTGCCGTCGCTACCTATACGCGCAATACGCACTGCGAGATCTGCCGATCTGGATGAGGAATAGCAGTGCTCTCGTCGGGAGGGGGGCAACACAAATATCCTACGAGTAGGGCAACCAAATGGTCAGCTACGCCCCTGATCACACTTTAGGTTTTAGGTTTATTTATTTAGCATGTAGTACAAAAAATAGACAATAACATATCAAAGAACAAAAATACAATGCAAGGAAGGGAAGAAGCCAGTTGGCTTATTTGGAATCCTTTCCTGTAGGAAGAGGTCATTGGCTTAAACAGATTAAAAGTTCATAAAGAACAGTACAAAAGTCTACAAGTTGGCAAAGGGGGGCAGCTGTGCAGTAAAGAAATAAAAACACAGACTGCACAAAAAACGGATATAAACAATACAACAACAAACACACAAAAGAAAATATAACGCATCAAAGTAAAACATGTAATCTACAGAGGGGAAGAAATAAGATATTTCTTTAGATGTTTTTTTTTAATATTGGCAAGGATAATGAGGATTTAAGTGAAGCATCTAGGGAGTTCCATAGATGAGGGCCTCTAAATTTGATGAGCTCACCATAATACCACCAGTGGGTGGTGGACCTACAGGATGGAGAAGTGACCTATAGCTTCTTCAGGACTGTGCCCGGCTAGGCTCCATGGCGCACTGGCTGACAAAGCCTTTTCTGAGCCTCATGGCTCCAGGAGAAAGTCCTGCATGGCCTCGTTGCAAGCAGACCGCTGCCTCAAATTGTCTTGAGGAATTCTTGGCCACGGTTCTCATTAGGGAACCGGTTGTTTGTCCACTCCAGGAAGGTGTGTATAAATAAATACAAATTTACAGAAATTCACCACATATTATTGTGGTGTGAACTTATTAGGGATTTGTTGGCATGCATACAGTATACAGTACTATACCTCATGCTATTTAATTATGTTAAATCTATTCTGTGATTAGCATGGAATGAATGGAGGGTTGTAAATGTCTTCCACTGCTGTGGGCCCTTCCTTCCCATCCGCTCAGCCTCCTTTCTACTGACAATGGACTGTGATCAGTCCACTCAATGCTGTTGGAATTAATGTATGTGCTGGATGGATCGCAATGGAAGGCATCACGTAAAATGTCCCAGTAGATTCCAGCTGAAACTCTCTCTCTCTCGCTCTCTCTCTCGCACATATATTCCATTATCAGTGGCGTGCACAGATATACACTAGGGGGTGCTAGAGCACCCCCTGCCCTTTTGGCAATGTGCCCTTTTCTTTTTTTTGGTACAGTGTACACTGTACAGTATATGGACCATGGTGACATTGATCAATTCTTGATAAAAAGCTTCTAATATATTTTTTTAGGCCCCACAAAAGAATCTCACACTATTAAGGCAACCGGCCGGTTCCATGCGCTGCACAAGGTGCCGTCTTTTTCACTTGAGCACCTGCCCCTCTAAATGTCTGTGCACACCACTGTCCATTTGTAATCGGCCATCTGCTGAAATATTCCCTGTCTCACATGAGAGTTTAATTATGTTGAATTATGGGATTGATATTTCTCTATTATGTTAAGAGAGATGGAGAGGAAATGACAGGTGGATGATGGGCCATAGAAGCTTTGAGACGGGCTGCCACAGTTCCCCACAACCACATGACTGACTACCACATAGCCTAGATAGCCTATAATTTGTAATGGTTGAAATTCTTTGGCTTGTATTTCTGTGATTTTTCGGACAAATTGCATAACAACCTTAACTGAGAATGCAGAAAGGTTTTGTGAAGAATTGTACCGTATAGCTTACCAAATACATTATGGTCTTAGTGGTCCTCAATAGGCGGACCGCCGGTCCACGACCGGACCGCGGCACACCTCTCTGCGAACCCTGGACAAAAGTCACCGCGACCCGCAAGTTGAATTCTCCATGGTATTCGCTGAATGCCGACTGCCGAGCAACGCAGCGCTCTGAATGTGGACCGACTGACTTGTGTGCAGGACTACACGTGTGTGCATGTGTAGTGTGTGTAGGCCTACTATGGGCCGGCATGTCATGACAGCTAGGGGTCCGGGGACATTAACCCATTTTGACCTGAGATCAGATTCAAAAAATGTCTGTGACAAATGACAGTTTTCTGAAAAAGCTATGTTTCTATGTTTCTATGTCAGTGGTTCTTTCGATTTTTCAAAAATAGCTAAAGCAAGAGGCGTTCCCGCCCAAAATGGGTTAATGCTTGGGGGGGGGGGGGTGCAATGCACTGTTGTAGTAAGAGAAAGTTTGACAGTGAAGAACGGAAAAAAAGGAAGAAAAGCTCAGTGTTCAAAACGTGGCGTGCGTTTTGGTTTAAGCACGCACGAGCCATTATGTAGAAATATAAAAGAATGTTTGACTGAACTGAAACATCAAAAAAAGGAAATAATGACAGCTAGAATAAAGCAACTCCCACTGTCAAGATTCCACTGAAACCAATGTACTGTTACTGGCTGGTGATTTGTCCAAACAGCTTTGTGATCAATGCAGAGTGTATTTAACTAGCAGTGGATGAGTCCGTCCACTAAAAGTGTTCTTTGTGCCTCAACACAATACCTCTCATTTGCTGTGACGTTTTGGAGGGGAATATTTGTCAAAGTGAAACATTTTATTTTCATACTCTGCACCCCAGTATTGGTTGGTTGGGAGGGGATCTGGTTTGTATAAGCTGTAAAGCTGTACTATAAACAAGGCATATAGCCCTGCTCTACGCTGGCCCGCGCCACGCGCATGGGACCGGACCTTAGTCTTATTCAAAAAGTACTTGTGATCCTTCAGCATTTCTAGTTGAGGACCCCTAAGTAACAGTGTTCTAGTTGAGGACCCCTAAGTAAGTAACACTATAGTGTTCCAGCTGGAACTCATGAATAATTTGAGGTAAAATAAAAAAAAAGAAAGAACCAAGAAAGAAAGAGTCTTTAAAGATGGAGTTTTTTCCAGTTTTTCATGTGTCTATGAGGTGACAGTACTTCATTAGACACCCTGGAGTCGTTTTTATGTGCAATGGTGTATTATCTTTGTATTTATAGGGTTTCTTCCTGGAGGCTGAACCCTTGACAGTCAAACCCCTCCCCCTATATCATACAACTACAGCTGTGGGTGCGACTTCAGTTCAGGTGGATCACCACCCATCGCCACCCACCAGGCAAACCAGGCATACTTAATGAACTGGTGGGCGTGTCCACATACAAGCATGATTTTAACAAATACTGTACACTTTTTGGAAAAAGTTCTTCCTCCTTATATTATAATAATACCTGATGATCATGTTTTAGGGTGGAAAAAAATCGTGGCACTCCATCTTTAACATTTATTACTTGCATTACTATAAAGACAGAACAAAGGTGCTGGTACCAATAGGTACCACAGGTACCCGTGGTACCAAGAGGGCAGCAGCATGCATAGTCGAAGAAACCTTGTGCGAGGGCTCCTGTTAGGGTCCTCAAGGTGTTTTTGTCGACCAGTGAGGAGATCCTGTAAAGGAATCTTGTTCTTTGGTTGACTCGTTTGATTATACGTTGGTGGCCATTTTATCACCATGAAAGATTAGCCTCCAGGATGGAACCTAGGTAGGTAATTTCATCTTTTCGTGTAATGATATTGTCACCCACTCTAACCAAGAAGTCATCTGCATTGCTGAGATTACTATTTGATCCAAAGATAATGGATTCAGTTCAGTAGTTCATTCAGTTCATTGAATTACATTTTATTATAGTGCTGAATCACAAAAAAATTTAATGTCTCAATCTTTTTCATATAAAGCAGAGACCCGACGTCCCTCCAACCCTGAGCAAGCATTTTTGTGAGGTACAGTATCAATGAAAAAGGCCCTCTTAAGTGGAACAAAGGTGAGGGAAACCATGCATGCTTTAGAGTGGACGGCCATCTGCCTTCATATAAATTCATATAAATATTGACCTCAGCTGTCGAGACTAATTATATGGGCCATTCACAATGTATCTATTTGTTACCACATTGCACTTTTCAAACACAACCCTGACAAAAGTTAAATCACATTGAACTTGACATTTTGTCTGTACATGAAAGACATTACAGTTTGTTTTTTTATACATCCTGAAAGCACGTCGGTGTGAAACCTGAGCGCGGTGAGAGATCAAAGACAGACTCCATCTGTCAGAGAGACACTGTTCATTTGAGAGGTGAAATCTGTTGTCTCCGGAGAGGCGGTGTCAGAGATAAGAATGTTTCTCCGACGTCCCATTAAGTGAACATGGACTAGCCGTTTACCACACACCACATCCTCTGACGACGCACTTACTAGACTCATATTCCTCCTCTCTCATTACATCACATTTGACAGGACGAATGTACAGCTCACTCCCTATGCTTGTAGGCCTACTGTATATATATTATATTATTATTATTATTATTATTATATTATACTGTACAGCAGAATGCAGGTTTCATTTAGTAGCACTAGAGAAGCAGAGGTGTCACAACCTAGTGTTGTTTTCGTCGACTAAAACTAAGACGAAAAATGTTCGTCGACTACTTTTTTCCACTGACGAAAACTACATGGAAATTAAATGAAAACTAAGCTATGGTGACTAAAACTAAGACTAAATATACTGACGATTTCGTCAACAAATAAAAACTAGACTAAAATGTTAGGAAGGGACTAGTGGACAAGAGATCCAGTATAAGTCGCGCTGCGACGCGTTGTGGGCTTGTAGATCGGCTATTTTCAGCAAGTGTAAAATCACTCATTACGACGGCACCAAAGCCTGCCAAAACACATTTTAGTCGACTAAATCACCTGTAGATTTAGTTGACTAAAACTAGACTAACAATAAAACATTCCCGGGTGACTAAAATGTGACCTAAAACTAAGTGAAAACTATTCAAGAGACTAAACTAAAATAGAAATTTGCTGCCAAAAACAACACTGGTCACAAGCCACTGCTCATGAATGAACGAGATGCAGACTGTAAACCAATCAATATTCTTGCGTCAGGTGCCATTGATCTTCACTCTACTGTATTTCGTGATGGAACAGAAATCACTACTTGTCTACTTTCAAAACACAGGGAGGATACTATACTATACTTTAGTAAAATGTTCAGATAAAATGCCCTTGTATAGCCAAGACTCCATGCAGTCAGAGTCGAACTGAGGTACCCAGTCGGATGTCTTCAGTGGCTGAGGATCTCTATGACCTTGAGATGGTAGAGAACCTTGAGTTTGGGCTGCGAAGACAGTCGCCTGCGTTAGCCTCGGTATGCACTGTACTTCTACAAGTAAGACGCGCAAACGCGGGAAGCGAACGCAGCTCGTGTGTGTGTGGTTGTGAGTGTGTGTGTGTGTGTGTGTGTGTGTGTGTGTGTGTGTGTGTGTGTGTGTGTGTGTGTGTGTGCTACAGCTGCGCCCTGTGTGTGTGTGTGTGTGTGTGTGTGTGTGTGCTACAGCTGCGCCCTCTGGTGGCGGGCGGGTGGTGTAACAGCGGGACAGACACACACACAGACAGACAGACACACAGACATTCAGCCCTTGCTGTCATAGTAAGTGGCTCACTGCGTTCGCAATCAGGGGCGCAGATAGCATTTTATAACTGGGGGGACATCCTTACCTGATTGGGTGGAGGGGATAATCCCCCCTCATGAAACTGAGGGGGTCAATCCCCCCCCCCCGCCCCCTATCTGCGCGCCTGACTTCTATAGTTGGTGTCAACTGTCCTCCTTTAGGTATTGGTTAGTGTGGGCGGGGTCTCTACTTTGAGCCTAAGATGAGAGTTCTATATCTTCTGTGTCTGCGAGAGCTGATCTGCACCTAAGGTAGCCCATCCGTTGGTAGGATATGTGACGTCACGCTTCTGTCCGGCAGGCAACAGTCCTGTTTCTAATATATATATCTATATCTTCGCACGCACTCACACTCACACACACACACACACACACACACACACACACACACACACACACACACACACACACACACACACACACACACACACACACACACACACACACATCTTTAAAAAAGACAGTTAGAAAATAGAAATGTGTCTTTTTATTTTCGATGTAGCAGCAGGATGTCAAAACTTCCTCTGGCTTACACCTGTCACCTGTCAGTCAATGGCAAATTGGCTGTCAAGAATATAATACTGTATCTTTATTTGTCCATCTCAGTGTGATTCTCAAAAAGCAATACTAAAATCAAACTGTACTTTGTAGTTGTACTGTACCTTATGTCTCCGTTATAAAACATAGGCAACGTGTAAAAAATGGTAGAGAACATGGAAACTGAATAGTTTTTGGAAGCCTCAAAGCAAAGAATGTCATAGTAGTTATGAACATGAACATAGTGTTTGATAGTTTGATAATAGATTACAGCGGTGTGGCAACATCAGGGTGGATGGGGTGAAAGCTCATGACAGCGGTGTGGTAACATCAGGGTGGATGGGGTGAAAGCTCATGACAGCGGTGTGGCAACATCAGGGTGGATGGGGTGAAAGCTCATGACAGCGGTGTGGCAACATCAGGGTGGATGGGGTGAAAGCTCATGACAGCGGTGTGGCAACATCAGGGTGGATGGGGTGAAAGCTCATGACAGCGGTGTGGCAACATCAGGGTGGATGGGGTGAAAGCTCATGACAGCGGTGTGGCAACATCAGGGTGGATGGGGTGAAAGCTCATGACAGCGGTGTGGCAACATCAGGGTGGATGGGGTGAAAGCTCATGACAGCGGTGTGGCAACATCAGGGTGAGGGTTAGGGTGAACATAGTGTTTGATCATAGATTACAGCGGTGTGGCAACATCAGGGTGGATGGGGTGAAAGCTCTTGACAGCAGTGAGGCAACATCAGGGTGGATGGGGTGAAAGCTCATGACAGCGGTGTGGCAACATCAGGGTGGATGGGGTGAAAGCTCATGACAGCGGTGAGGCAACATCAGGGTGGATGGGGTGAAAGCTCATGACAGCGGTGAGGCAACATCAGGGTGGATGGGGTGAAAGCTCAGCTTTTTTCTTCTTTTTTTTTGCATTGCTCCACAAAATGTCTGTGCACGGCTCATTGACATGCAACAAATTGTGGGGATATCTGGCTGGCCCATCAGCCCATGCAAAGCAGCAGAAGAGCAGAGTCATTAGCATTCTAACGTCTCTCAATAATAACACTATATAGCGGAGCAGCTGTTGAAATTGAAATGATTGATTGTTGGTACCAACCACAATATTTCTGTTATAATTTGAATCCACACATCATTATGTTCTTGTAGATTATTGCCACGGGCTGTGAAGCTGCTGTCTCAATGTGGGTATTAGCATGGGGTCTCCCCAGGAAGCCTCCTGTGCAGGGGTTTGTAAATCTAATCCATCAAACCAAACGGGGCCCTTTTCTTTACCTGAGTTAGGAGGATTACGTTCTCAGCAGACAGAGCATGAACCTCTCATTGCTCTCACGTGATTGGTGGGCATTATGTTCATATTATGTTCCTGTTGTTGACATACTACAGTGCCATCACTTAAACAGCTGAACTGCTGCACAACAGATGCATTCACTCGTAGGCCGAGAGGGAGAAACTAATTATCCACTACGTGATTTACACTCCGATGATTCTCGTTGGAGTGTTTCATGTAAGACATTCCATACAGTAAACATGTATGTGCACATTATATAGGCTACTATAATGCAGGTAATGAGAGTACGATATTAGAATGTCCTCCGGTTATATTTCAATAGGCTATTTTGCAATCATTCCTTTTTGTCAGTAATTCATTTGAATTGTGTATTTAATAAAATATTAACGTGATCATTTATTTGAAAAGCCGGCAAATAGTCACAATAATGCATGTTATGAAGGTTCTCTTGTCCATCATCCTGTGGAGGTTGTGTACCACACATTTGAATGGATGGAATGGATCAGTAAGATTTCACCTTGCATCTGTCATGATAAGGGGATGACTGAACCCAATATGCAGAGCCACAACAGGAAGGTTCAAAATCAAAAAGGTTTATTTAAATCCAAGGCAGAAACGGGTAACAAACTAAAGTAGCTGTGGAGAGCCAGACCTTGACAGCGTCCTTGGTTGAACCCTGCCATTGTTAGACTTGAACATTATTACAGTTTTTTTTAATTCATCTAATCCATTTAATTCACCATTACTCGGGTCCTAGCCTCCCTCCACTGGCTTCCTGTCCATTTCCGAATACATTTTAAGATTTAGCTATTTGTTTTTAAAGCCCTAAATGGGCTGCCCCCCCCCCCCCCCCCTGGCCTGTACCTGTCAGAACTCATTGACCCGTATGTTCCGCTCGGACCCCTCAGGTCAGCTGACAAGCTACTGCTGACCGACCGCAAAACCAAATACAAGAGGAGAGGTGACCGGGCCTTTGCAGTCTAGGCCGGCCCTAGACTCTGGAACAGCCTGGCCTTCCACATGCATTCTGCCACCTCATTAGAGGTTTTTAAGTCCCTATTGAAGACTCACCTTTTCTCTGTGGCCTTCGACAGTGCCTGATTATGTAAATGTTATACTGTCTATAGCTCTATTTTTTTCCTTCTCATTTTGTCTTTCTGTTCCTCCATATTGTTTGTTGTTTTGTTATGTTTGTTATGTACTGTTCTGTCTTTTCTATTTTTATACCTGTACAGCACGTTGGTCGACCATTGGTCGTTGTGATATATGCTATATAAATAAAGTTTGAGTTGAGCTGAGTTGAGTTGAATCAGTTTCAACCCTTATTATTTGTGTTCTTATTATTATTTCATCATATTGATGGATTTACTGTCTATGATATAAGGTGCCAGTTCATGCAGGTACTGTACAGTATAGCAGCTTGAATATAATGTACAGTAAGCTCCCTTCATTGATAAATTATGTAAAAGAAGATGATTTTATTCGGTTTATTCTTAAGGTGATGTTTTGTTTAGCCAAACTGCAACTGTGAATGTCAAATTCAGACGTTATAAATAACCACTCAGATGTTATGTTAAGTGTTACCATTATACAGGAGCCCATATCGATATGCAACACTACTGATATAAATAGATCAATGCTATACACTTCAGCATACACTGCAAAATCCAAGGTGTTTCTGATGTAATTAGATACAATGCTATACTTTAACATACACTGCAAAACCCAAGGCGTTTAATTAACTCGGAGAGTTGTGTCCATTCACACAGAGATCGCAAAATCTGTAACAGATTGTTCAACACTAAACATTCTGCAGTGTAGAGCCCAGCGTTGCACACATACGGCTCGTTAAGATAAATGTGATTAATAGATGCATATATGCACGAGCCCATGGAAGAACACATGCAGTCCCATGTGAAGTCGAAAGGTTTACAAATGTCATTCTTATTAAGGCAGACGATTATATTTAACTGCTAAGTAATTACCAGGAAGCCTACGGCCAGCATGCATCACCGTCGTCAAGGTTATTAAGTGTTCTGCTTTTGAGAGCTATAGCTTCTTGCTCCTTAGGGAAGCTTAGACTGCCAAAGGCCTCGTCTAGCTGCTCTGAACAACGCCTCAATATTGTGCCCCTTTCCTACTGCAACGTTGGGTATGGTCACTGTTTTGTTGGTCAACTGCAGTTGACAGTTAATGAGATTAAGGTTCATGTATTAGGTACAGTATATACACTATTATTGGCTACAATACAGCCTATTTTTCATGTTTGTAATGTATCAGTAATTTTTCTAATGTTGGATTTGTAAGGCATGTGCATTTGTTTTACTGTATCTGTGTGTGTCTGTGTCAACTGTGTGCTGTCATCATCATCATTTTTTGGACCGCGGTCGAGATCGTGGATTTCACAAGATCACGCCAGACTTCCCGGTCCTTCATTGCCATCCCCAGTTCTTAGCTGCTTACTGATGCATGTGTCCCTAGCGATGACATCATGGAACGACAGTTTTCTACCTCTGGTCTGCTTTGAGGCAGGGCTCCAGAGAAGAAGGGAAGATATAACCTCATTGTCAGCTCTGTAGCAGTGGCCGGCAGACTGTGTTCTTCTGGATCGGACCAGTGAAGAAACACGGAGAAGGTTGCCGTATATTAGATTAGTCGATGGGTGGCTCTTCCAAGACAGATTTTGCACTCTCATTAGACGGCGGTGTAAGTGCCATCCAACTGTTTCTCTAGTTTCTTTGAAAGTGTCCATGTCTCGGAGCCATAGAGTAGAATCGGCTCAACGGTCGTCCTAAATATATATCTTACTAATAGTGGGGTTCCGTCTCCATGTTAAATTTAGTTGTCATTTACAACTCATGTAAAAGTTTCACTTTCAGTACTAATTTGAAGGTGAGGGTCTATAGAACCATTTTGGTTCGAGTGGCAATCACCAAAATAAAGTAATTGGCCTATAGGGGGCGTAGTCAGGTGCCAACCCCCATCAGCCCTACCAAAATATGTAAACTGTTGTAACTTTTGATTAAATTATCCAATCTGAACATATGATATATGTATGGATTCACAATCAGGAGTAGCATTTGGTACTTAAACCTTAAAGTTAGATATTGGAATATAATACACCACTCCTGTGTTATATTTGTTTATTTAATTTTTTTTTAGTTATACTATGTACTGCCACTATAGGGGGCAGAGTAGCAGGTGTGTCTTAATTGTTCAGACTTGGTAGCTTGTTAGTTATAAGACTAAGCATACTGCAGAAGAGCATGAGCTGCACTGATTGCTCTATTGTGGTATTGATATTTTGAAGGTAAACATGAACATAAAAACATTGAAGTTAAACATGTCATGAAGGATCCTAAAGTGTTTTTTATTAATATGGATAGTCATGTGGGATAAGTGGCCAAAGTACTACATCCCAATAGTATGAGCTAGCATTAACCAAAGTAGCCTGTAGCTATAGCACAGGCTAAAACTAAAGGCTAGCTACAGTATAGCAATTATGCTGAGGATTGTGTTTTCATTATTATTACAATGGTAAATGTGAATGTAGCTATATGTACTGCTGATTGTTTTCTTGTATCTATTAATATGTTGAGGCAAACTGTTAAATACAAAAGTTATATAATAATATAGTAATATAATATTTTCTATATTTTTTCATGATATGACCCTAACAGAAAACTAAACCTGGATAAAGTATTTGTCTGTTATGGCTGGGACAACGAAATGGCAGTTGTGCATTTTGTGCCAAAAGCAAACTGAGGAAAGACTTGTTTGCCCTCTTGCAAATCCAGTTGCCAGTCGTAGAGAAGGAGCCTACACAGACATCATAGGCCTTGCAAGTCAGTTCAGAGCAATTGACGCTTCTCCCCACCCAGACGTTGAACTTCCAGATGCAGAATCCATGAAGCTAAATCGTGCATTCTGGCATACAACTTGTCCGCATCTGTATAGGGCAACAGCACTTGACAGTGCAAAAATAAGGCATTCTGGAGGTGCTGTGGCATTGGCATGAAGATCATGCCGGACTGGTGCACCTGTTAATCGTAATAAATGTCTCTTTTGTGGTGAAGAAACATATGCAGCAGACCATTCGTTACAGAAGGTAGAACTCACCCAAGAGATGAACGACAAGGCAGTTGCGCTGGGAGAAGACCGTATCGTGGCACTCCATGACTATCCATATTCATAAAAAACACTTTAGGATCCTTCATGACATGTTTAACTTTTTTGCTTACCTTCAAAATATCAATACCACAATAGAGCAATCAGTGCAGCTCATGCTCTTCTGCAGTATGCTTAGTCTTATAACTAACAAGCTACCAAGTCTGAACAATTAAGACACACCTGCTACTCTGCCCCCCTATAGTGGCAATACATAGTATAACTAAAATAATAAAATAAACAAATATAACACAGGAGTGGTGTATTATATTCCAATATCTAACTTTAGTTCCCCACATATGTACTGCATTGTCTCATTTGAGTGAAATATTATATATTGTCCTATTATATGTATTTTGTTTTTTCCAATTAGTCATTCATGATAACATAGGTATAGGCACCAACATCACCATTCTAGGTTCAACAGGATAGAAGTTAGGCGTAATGTAGTAATTCAATGTACATTGGCAGCCATCTTTATTTTGTTTCTATATCAGATTATTCAAAACATTAATATTTGAAATCCAGTTGATTCCTCACACAGGATTAACTTGATATAGCAAGAAAAACTAAGAAAAAACTGCAATATAAGAAAATTAAGACATTTTTCAAATAAACATAATTCCGATTTTGGCCATTTTGGAAATTTGGCAAAAATATATAAATAAATATATATAAAAATATATTTTTTAATTTGTAGACTTGCCACTCGAACTAAAATTGTTCTATAGGTCATTATCTACAAATTAGAAGTGAAAGTTAAACTTTTGTTGAGTTGTAAATGACGGTCTGTCTAGGGACCCCACTACTAGTTTTTAGCTCGTTTTTCCTGCTATTTTTGTGGATATACACCAATACTGGGTGGAAACAAATATTATATGTCTAATACCAAATGCTACTCCTGATTGTGAATCCATACATATATCATATGTTCAGATTGGATAATTTATCAAAAGTTACAACAGTTTACATATTTTGGTAGGGCTGATGGGGGTTGGCACCTGACTACGCCCCCTATAGGCCAATTATTTTATTTTGGTGATTGCCACTCGAACCAAAATGGTTCTATAGACCCTCACCTTCAAATTAGTACTGAAAGTGAAACTTTTACATGAGTTGTAAATGACAACTAAATTTAACAAGGAGACGGAACCCCACTATAAGCTGGGATGACCAGATCTTATGATCTTATGTGTGTGCTGTAGCTAACCTCTGTAACCGCTAGCTGGACCGATCAGCATCAAACTTTTTGTCCAATTAAGTAGGCCAAGGAAGACAATTGACCTCATGATGAAGCTACCGTATGTATGTTTAGCCTATAAGTATAACTAGCCTGGCCCAGCCAGTGTGCTCTCTGGTCTAGAGGGACGGGTGCACATGGAGCAAGCGCTGATCAGATCAGACACAGTACAGTACAACATGGTCCTATTTGGAACTGTTGTACACAGCCTTTTCTTATCTCTGAGGAGAAAAGCTTGCATGGTAACGACATAATGTAAAGATTTCTGTCATGTCTCTTGGAAACAGTCTTGTCTGTCTGCAGGGACGTAGCTGACCATTTGGTTGCCCTACTCGTAGGATATTTGTGCTGCCCCCCCCTCCCGACGAGAGCGCTGCTATTCCTCTGTAGAACCTTAACTTAATTTCCTTGGGCAGTACTTCCGCCAAATGTATAGCCTATACTTCCATTGATTGATTGATTTCTTTACCAAATAGGTACAAATGATATGCAGCTAGGACTCTAGGGGCTGGATTTTGAAGATGCGTTTTACAATGGGGTAATACATACAGTTTTATGAGCTGGGGGCGTGTTGTATGTCATATTGCAATTTTGGGCATGTTAAGAAGCGCTTTCGACACCCCGTGGATTGCGCAAAACGACCTTGAATTAGTCATGGGTGTGTTTAAGGCGTGTTTGAGACGTACCCAATCAACATGTCCGTACTATTCTCTTTACCAGTCAGCTGATGTCACATACGGAATGCGCACTTTGGGGATTGTGGTATTACATTTCTTGACATGACATGACTTTGTCACATTTGGATTAATTATTCATATTGCACTGCATGCTGTCACCTTTATGCCTCAAAATAATTTGTTTCTATTGAAAAACACCAGTAAAATAACGTTTATTATATTTTATTTCATTCAAGTCATGATGAAGGAATGCTGCTGCTTAATGCTGTGCCTGTGGCCCCGATGGTATATGGTCGTCGCTCTTAGCATTTTATTGAAGAAGACTTGAATCGGGTGTGATACAGCATATGAAAGCAAACTTCCCACGGATTATGGAGATGTTTTTATTTATTTTTAAGGTTGAGAAATGAAAGAATTATGGCCGTTTCTAATCTCAACATTTTACAAAAAAAAGAGGCTGTTGCCATGTCTCATAGAAACAAGTAAATAGGTCTATAAAAATAAGCGCATATAGCAGGGGTCTGTAACCTATTTTAAATGAAGTGCCATGTTTTTATTTTCTAGATAGTGAGTCTGCCTTATCCAGATTAATTTTAATGACACCACATTAAAATAAAAAAACATATTTTGATTGTCCACAAATATAAAGTTCTTCCTTCTTTTTAAATATGTTCTTGCACATTGTTATAATGATCATTATATATATATCCCCCTGCAGTCAGAGTTCATAGTTTTAATGAATGAATGTGATGCATTGTGAGCTGGTATAGATCTGCTATTTTCAAAAGTAATCTTGGAAAATTTTAATTTAATTTTTGGATTAGCCGTCCTTAGTTTGGCAAATGCATTCATCTGGGGATCCTTGACATGGGAATGTGCTGTGTGAGGATCACTGGTTTAAACAACATTAGGAGAAAAGCCCAAATAACCACTTTATAAACAAGAAAAGCAACCACAAATAGTACAACTACCAATATTTACAAGCAACTTTACAGAAAAAGAAGCCGCTTATAATAAACAGACATGGCAACACTCTAGCAGCCTGCTCAAGTGTACAATCAAACAGTGCTTTTTTATGAGGTGGTCAGACCCACGTCTAATCGTTATGCGCTGAGTGTTTTTAGGTCAAGGGGCTTAATAGCAAATTGCGCAAAGCGAAAATAATTAACATATGGACACTCCCACAATGCTAAAATATTCAGGAACGCCGTATGCCATATGTGTGTGCGTTCAACACGGGCCGATATGCCTTTCATAATACGAATGTGCGCAGAGCGAGGGCAATTTATGTATTACCCCATTGTAAAACGCATCTTCAAAATCCAGCCCTAGGAGTCATGTGACAATGAGCTTCAAAAAGGGTCCTGATGCTGCCTTTAATTGCTTCCAAAATTAGGTGCAAATTACTTCATTCTTACAAATCTTACCCCCCAAGTCACCATGTAATGAACACAACATCCAATAAACCCCAAATTCTGCCCATAGGTGGTAAAGTATGTCATATAAATGCCATTTCCCCCTGCGGTTTCCTTGGGTCCTGACAGCTGTAAACCACTTACACAGCAGAGATATGCATTCTGCGGAGGACCCCTTTCTGGTTGAAAAGTGTTACCACTCTGAATGCAATAATTGAACTGACATAATTAACACATAATTGCTCTATGTATTGCTAAATGCATTAGCAATAGCAGAGTAAAACTACCATACAGAGCAGCACATCAGGGCCTGTAAAACCCACAGTAAAGCTCTGTGGAAACGCACCATCAGTTCCATCTGCTCGGTCTCTGATGGCTGCTGACCAAAGGGCAGCCGATGATATATTCATCCCTGTCAGAGACTCACCCTCACACATACACGCCAGAATAAGGGCTCCTCTGAGCGCTCTCTCTCTTTCTTTCCCTGTCACACATACACATTACACACACATCAACACACATACGCAGTTATGCACGCACGCACGCCACGCGCACACACACACACACACACACACACACACACACACACACACACACACACACACACAGACACAGCTTTACTAAGTGTAGCTCTCCATCATTCTGGCTATTGTTGGTCGGTGGTCGCCCCAGAAGGGGACCTGTACGGTCAGTGTCTGGTGGCACAGTGTCCACCCCTGGAGCCCCGAGCACAAAGTCATCAAAGAATCAACAATGTCAACTACCTTAGGTGTGCAGTTTGCAACAGCACAGTTTGTGTAGCATTAAAGGCTGCTGCTACGGTATACTGTACCACCACCAAAGCCTTGCAGTGCAAATTGCACGTCAACTCTGACAAAGAAGGTTGTATTAGAAAATAAATACGTGTGGATACGGGTGCTGCATATTTGAAGCATATGGACATTAATGGGCTCTCATCTGCCCAATTCCAGGCACAGGAGAGCAATTTAGCACCGTTGATGCTTATTGTACCGCGGAAGCCATGATTACTGCACACTGAAAAGCTGTCACTTTAAAATGTATGCAGACTGTATTCAACACAGATCCGTGTAATGCGACAGAGCATGTTGTTGGTCGAGTAATGCACTTTCTATAGTAGGCTACATACTGTATAAATATGGGGAATTATATGAACGGAACACATCTGCACACTACCTGGAAGTAGAGATGTGCCGATGAGACATTTTGGCCGATATCGATATCCAATATAATTATTTGCTGTTATGGCCGATAACCGATTATTACCGATGTCGATATGATCTCATTCTGTATTGAAAAATTATAATAATTTTGTCCATTCTGAAAAATGTATGTACAGTAACAGGGTACGGTATATCTGCACTGCCAGCACAAACATTAACAAGACAATATGACGTAAATGTGTTGTTATTATTATTATTATTATTATTATATCCTGCTTGTTAGGGCATCAAATACATTAGGGTTGAGTATGTCATCATGCACCTCAAACTGCCATACTGTGATATAACAACCAGGTTAAATAAATAAAGGTGAGTGACTGCATGACAAGGATACATTTTCCTATTCTAACATATCTAGAATGTACAGTATAAAGTAGGGATGGGTCCGATTAATCGATTAATCGATTATCGTTGATAGGACCCGAAATCGATTATGAAAATTAATAATCGATAATCGATAATCGTTTTTTTTTTTTTTTTTTTTTTTTCAGTTTTTTTTTAAATGAAAATCTGTTGGAAAGGCAATATTGTCATCCAAACAGGACAGGGCTATATGCCTACCAAAGTGTGCCTGGGATGTGTCTGTGTAGCTGCATGACTGAGAGGAGTGTGAGTGGAGATTGATTCCAATCAAGATACAGGTTTGGAGGATTTAGCAGGTGTTGGGAATTTACCTAATCAGGCCTAGGCTGGGGTTGCTATGGTGATCAATTGGATCAACAGTGGTCCAGGGACCACCAGTGGTCCTCATTTAAAAGATGGAGTTAGTAACCAAATGGACCCTTATTAACTCTCAAGAGTTACAATTATTGTTAATCAACTACATCAGGGGTTCCCAAACTTTTTTGACTTAGGTACCCCTTGGGGGGAAGATTTTTTTTATTTGTAGGGTTCATTAAAAAAAAAAAAAATGTTTTTTTTTTTTTTTTTTTTTTTTTTTTTTTAAATCCCCCCCCCCCCCAAAACGATTAATCGATTAATCGTTAATATTGAATTATACAAATCGATTTTCATTTTGGACACATTTACACATCCCTAGTATAAAGGCAGCCTACTTTAGATGCAAACGTTCGGACAAAAAGCCCTTGAGTCTCCATTATCTTCATTGTCAGTTAATTAACTCCTGGCTGAGGCTAAAAGCAGTTCAACAGGACCTTTTGTAAGAAGAAAACGCAGCTAAAGTGGTTCACTCTGAGGCAGGAGCATGATGTTCTAAAGTGATCCATGATTAATCAATGTTGGGCGGGAACCCCTTATGGTGTTTTAAGCATTATGTTATGCTCATAGGAGGCCTTAAGTATGTTTCACCAGTTTCAATTGAAACGGGCCTCCACCCTCAGGGGGCCTCAATAAAATAATAATGTCATAGGTATGTGGGGGCCTCATATTTGGTCTTGAAATGGGCCTCCAGATTCCTAAGACCGCCCCTGAGAACACACAAACACACCAAGCTGACCAGAATGCAAAATGCTTGTCATTCAGCCTCACTTTGAGTTGCTCAGTGGACTGTCTCTCACACAGCGATATGGAGAAAAATATCACACCCGCGTGACGTGACGTGAGCGGCACTGTTATCACCATGTTATCACATTCCGTGCTCAGCCAGTCAGCTTGAGCACATTCCGCGCATGCGCGAACACACACGCACACACACACACACACACACACACACACACACACACACACACACACACACACAGCCTCAAAATACAACACAGCTCAGTGTTAGGGAACGCTGTAGCAATTTACAATTTAGGCATTTAGCAGACGCTCTTAATCCAGAGTGACTTACATTAAGCAAGAACAAAAAAGCATGAGAATACATCACATAAAAAGCATTCATCATGAAACATGCGTAAGCTAAGAACGTAACAGTGGAATATCTATATAATGAAACTATATTATAAACTAGACCCCAAGGTAGCCGCAATGAAGTAATAAATATAGCAATATAGTTCAAAGGATGCACTAATTGGTGTCGTTAAGGCGTGCATGGCAACAGTTTGTGTCTCGTGTGATTTCACACCAGAAGATATAAGATGATGCACCGTGTTGAAAATGACTGTAGACGTCGAGAGAGAGAAGGGAGCGAGACAGACAGACAGACAGACAGACATAGCAATGTTGTCTTGCACCGTTTCCAAAGCAGGAGGACCAAAGCGAGTCTATCATGCTGCTGTAGCAGTCAGGAACAAACTGTATTCCTTTGGAGGCCACGGTTATGGAAGGACCTTCAACAACATGCAGGGACAGATGGATGTCCATGTCTTCAACACAGTGTCTTTATGCTGGAAAAAGTTGCCTCCAGTGGAACCTGGAAGAGGGGACAGTCACCTTGAGGTTCCATCCATGCACTGGGGCCACACAGCTGTGTTGGTTGAAGATACAGTCTACATATGGGGAGGGGAGCCTTACTGCAATGTGCTCTATGCATTTGATGTTGACTCCCACAGATGGTTCCAACCCAGGGTTTCTGGGACTGTTCCAGGGGAGAGGTGCTACCACTCAGCCTGTGTGTTGGAGAAGGTCATGTTTATCCATGGAGGATACACCAAGCTGACTACATACACTAATCGGCCTGGTGGAGACAATGACATGTACAAGTTGGACACCAGCACAATGGTCTGGACTTTAATTAACACCAGAGGAACTCCACCTCCTGTTTCACACGGTCACTCTGCCACCATCATTGGTACCAAGATGTATGTATTTGGAGGGGGCTTTATAGGTCAGTACCACAACACCATCAGAGTGTTTGACACAGAGACCAACGGCTGGCTGAACACACCTTCTGCACAACTTCTACCACAAAGACGCTGGTGTCATTCAGCATTTACCTACAATGGAGAGCTGTACATATTTGGAGGCCGGAACTGTAACCAGAACTTCAATGATGTGTGGAAATTCAGTCCAGAGACCTTCTCCTGGAAGAAGGTTGAGCCCAAGGGGAAAGGACCATGTCCAATGTATGGTATGTGCTGTTGCATTGTGGGAGATCGTATCTTCTTCTTTGGAGGAAGAAAAGGAATTCACACTATCTATGATGAGCTGTTCATCTTAGACTTGAGTCCTAGTCTTAAGACGCTATGTAAGCTAGAAGTTATTCAGTACGCTCTGGACCAATCAGAACTCCCACACGACATCAGGTGGGAACTGGCAGCCATGGCAACCAACGACAACAGACAACAACAACAACAACAACCGAGACCACATTCCAGACGAATGTTAGGTTTTTTTCCCTTCTCCTTTTGCCAAAAAATAATCGCGAAACTCGGCCTACAGAAAAAACAAAAATCTTAAAGACTATCTGGTACACAGCAAGCTAAAAGGAATCAACACACCAGCATGCCAGAGACCAGAATACTTCAAACCCAAACAAATAGTTAAAAATATAACTACAAAACGCATGTTGGAGATTAAACAACAGCCAGCACCAGCAACTGTGTTTATTTAATCACATGTGAAAAATGTGGATTACAATATATCGGAGAAACGAGTAAAACAATAGCTACAAGGCTGAGACAACACAAATACAATATTAACAATGCAAAAAAGACAACTAAAAGGATTGTTCAACATTACATGGCACATGGCATTGAAGCTCTAAAAGTATCTGGACTTCAACACAATCCCAACTGGACAGTAGGACAAAGACGTTTTAATGGAAAACAGTGGATTAAGAACCTCAACACGGATTTTCCTGGAGGTTTAAACATTCCAAAATATTAGACAAGTTGTTTTGATTTTGTACCAAAACTCCACAGCCATATACATGCTAAACACAGCCAGCAATCAATGGAAATCAGACTTTAAATATAGGGGACAAATTAGCACATTCCACACCAAGCCAACCTGGGACACGAAGCAAGAGTGTACAGTGCACTGAAGTCCCCTCAGTCAACCCCCGCCACTCTTGGCCCTCTCTCTCTCTCTATCTCTCTCACTGCCTTGCTCTCTCCCACAATGTTAATGTTAAGTTAGTAAAGTTACACCTATTTTATGTAAATAACATGGTAAAATGTACAGCATTGGGGGGTAAAGGGGAGACACTTTAATTGTGAAGGGACGACAGGATGAGGAAAGGTGTGCTAATTGTCGAGAGTAATGGCTCCGTGTGATATTGAACAGTCAAACTATTCGTATCAATATACGGCTGTATCAACAAAATAATGATGTCATAGGTATATGGGGGCCTAATATTTGGTCTTGAAACGGGCCACCAGATTCCTAAGGCCACCCCTGGTTATGCTTTAGCTATTGAAAAACAGCAGATCTACAAGCTCGTAGCGAGTGCCGCGCTACGAGCTTGTAGGTGGTCTGCTATTTTTGTTTTATCGTGAAAATGTGGTGCAAATTTCTTTGAATATATATTTCAGAGCGAACATTTCTAACTAAAATATTTGCTTCTGGGGGGTTCCCTGGAACTACATATTTTGAGACTGGGGTCCGTGACCCAATAGAGATAATTCTGGGGGTCCTTGACATGAAAAAGGTTGAGCAGCACTGACATAGAAACATGGGTTTTTTAGAAAAGAGTTAGCCTTTTTTTTTATTGACCTCAGTCCAAAATGGATTAATGATTCTCATTCATTGGTAAGAATATAATAAGTATTGTATAAGGGTATACAAGTACTGGCATCAAAATGTACTAAAAGTAAAAGTACTCATTATGCAGTTATATAATTTGTCAAAATCTTACTTGCATGCCATGCATTGTGAGCTTGTAGATCTGATATTGTCATGAACGAAGTGTAAAATAATCAGTCATTTTCTCATCTTCCATTGAAATCCAATCCAGCTTAATTTTCCTAAAGTGCTGTACAGTAAGTAATAAATAAAAGGGGGCACGGTGGTAGTGCTGTCGCCTCACAGCTAGAAGGTCCTGGGTTCGATTCCCGCTCGGGACGCTGTGGGTGCTGGCGCCGTGTTTCCTCCTCCGCGTCATCAGTGCCCATACCCGAAGGCGGGGTTGGCGAAAGGGCCTTTCTGTGTAGAGTTTGCATGTTCTCACCCGTGTCCCCTAGGGTAGGTACCCTCACAAAAACATGCAGTAATCCTGGTCTCTAAACTGCCTCCCCCTGGCCAGCCGGGGTGCCTGATGGAGGGGAAAGGAACTGGTTGGAATAACGTGTTCCTTCCACGCGCTACGTCCAACCAGGGAAACTCCCCCCCTGTCTGGTGTAAAGGAGCAACTTGGACACTCAGGCATGAAGGAAGAATGAGTTCAAGTCCGTTGCTCTCCCCTTGTCCCCCATATATGCAGCAGGACTAGGTTGGCGGAGGGTGTGTAGAGCCCAGGATCACATTAAACAATTGACACAGGGGTGAAAAATGTGTTACAAAATCATGGGATAAAAATTATATTAAAAGAAAAGTGTTTCAAAAATATATTGCAATAGGCTAATAGCATTAAATATTGTAGGACTGTATGTTAAACCAGTGATGAATGCCTCATACAGAGAAAATATTCTATGCAAATTCATGGTTTTTAATTGCATATCGTTGCTGTCTGGCAGAAAGCTTGTATCACCACTTTTCAACTTCTTTTTCGTAAATTAATGCCCTAGTATAGTGTCACAAAAAAGTAGTGAAAATAGCAGATCTACAAGCTCACAACGCGTCGCTATATGCAATGCGTCGTGTAGATCAGAAAATTGTCACTATTTTAAAATGCTTTAAAAATAATAACCAAAAACTGTTTAGACAAGACGAGGTTTCCACCCGACAGTGAGGATATGTTAATTAATACAGGAATTATAATACTTTTTCAGAAACCTGAATAAGGCTTAAGGAGATCTCGACGACGCTGCAAATGAGGGTATATAACCTCGATGTCTTTCGGGAATAAATAAAAAGGTCAAGTGACAGAACGCTCTGTTTGGATGTTTTGCACATGCAGAGTTTGGAATGTGCGATTTGCTACTTTCTTTTGTTCACCTTTGATACTATTCAAGCTGCAGCACTTCACCTACAGTTAAGTGTTTTGTTGTCGAAATTTAAAAAATGTCTTCTAAATGATGACAATTTTTTGAAAAATGTCATCAGTGGTTCTCAATATTTCATGTCAAGGACCCCAAAAATTACATGTAATTGGCCGCCGACCCCCATCTGAAAATATGTTTGAGTTAAAATGTTCACTCTGTAATAATATTATATATATATATTCAAAGATTTGAGGCACATTTTCACGATTTTTCAAAAATAGCAGACCTATACAAGTTCATAGCGCGGCACTATTTTTCAATAGCTAAAGTATAACATGATGCTTTTGAAGCGCGTCCTCGCGCTTCTCACTTCACACCGCGGACCGCCGCACACGATGTCCCTCATGTCCCTCACGCTCCACGTCCTGCCGACTACGCCAGATTGTAGCATTGCGCGGAAAGCGGGGATTGAACCCGGGCCTCCCACTCGCCAGACCAACGCACAACCTGTCATGCCCTACAAGGCTGTTGCAGGCGTTAACAAAATTATGGTTTGGTTCACTTTTCTGTTTGACAAGTTAAAAAGGAAGAAAATCCTTCCATGATGAAGAAATTAAGTGTATAGAATTGGAAGCTTAACCAATCAAATAACACACTGATTATCGACCCAATCAACATGTAAAAGATTAAAGCAATCAAGTGAGGTATAGACACTGCAGTACTCTGCTTTGCTTTCTCGTAATAAGGCAATTTGGATAAAACCTTGAATACCCTTTCAGTTGTCCTTTACCCAAACCTTTCCCCCTGGTTTGTTCTGCACACTTTGACCTAATCCTAAATTAGATCTGCATTGCACTCATTAGCATGGCTACTGTCTACCTTACAGCATTCATTTATTTTATGTGTGTGTTCACTTCAGTAAACAGGGTTAAAACTCTGGTTATTAATGTAAATTAGTGATATTAGAACAGCAATTCTGCAGTTATAACTGCACCTCATTGAATCTACCCGTGCCATCCTTAGTGGTAATTTAACTCTGAGAATTAAATTAAGTATCAATCACTTAATAGCGGGGGAACCTGTAGAACCCCATCAAGGACCCCTGGGGGTCTCTGCAGGACCGCTCTCTGAGAACCAGTGATTTATGTTGTTTCGGAATATTTTGCTGTGCACTCCATGTTTTGCTGTGCACTCCATGTTTTGCTGTGCAGTCCATGTTTTGCTGTGCAGTCCATGTTTTGCTGTGCAGTCCATGTTTTGCTGTGCAGTCCATGTTTTGCTGTGCAGTCCATGTTTTGCTGTGCAGTCCATGTTTTGCTGTGCACTCCATGTTTTGCTGTGCAGTCCATGTTTTGCTGTGCAGTCCATGTTTTGCTGTGCAGTCCATGTTTTGCTGTGCAGTCCATGTTTTGCTGTGCAGTCCACGTTTTGCTGTGCAGTCCACGTTTTTCTGTGCAGTCCACGTTTTGCTGTGCAGTCCACGTTTTGCTGTGCAGTCCACGTTTTGCTGTGCAGTCCATGTTTTGCTGTGCAGTCCATGTTTTGCTGTGCACTCCATGTTTTGCTGTGCAGTCCATGTTTTGCTGTGCAGTCCACGTTTTGCTGTGCAGTCCACGTTTTTCTGTGCAGTCCACGTTTTGCTGTGCAGTCCACGTTTTGCTGTGCAGTCCATGTTTTGCTGTGCAGTCCACGTTTTTCTGTGCAGTCCACGTTTTTCTGTGCAGTCCACGTTTTGCTGTGCAATCCACGTTTTGCTGTGCAGTCCACGTTTTGCTGTGCAGTCCATGTTTTGCTGTGCAGTCCACGTTTTGCTGTGCACTCCATGTTTTGCTGTGCACTCCATGTTTTGCTGTGCAGTCCATGTTTTGCTGTGCACTCCATGTTTTGCTGTGCACTCCATGTTTTGCTGTGCAGTCCACGTTTTGCTGTGCAGTCCATGTTTTGCTGTGCAGTCCACGTTTTGCTGTGCAGTCCACGTTTTGCTGTGCAGTCCACGTTTTGCTGTGCAGTCCACATTTTGCTGTGCAGTCCATGTTTTGCTGTGCAGTCCATGTTTTGCTTCCTCCCTTCTGGCAGTCATGCTCAATTAGTCACTTTAAACAGTGTTCTGGTTAACAGCACAAATCAGAAGTAAATAGCATTATTTAAATGAATTAAAGGCTGATGGCTTTATGGTCAGAATAATAAATGTACATCACTTTCTCTGTATTGTTATTCTCACACTCTTTATAGTCTTACATTTATGTTCCACTCAAGCAGCAACTACATTGCTTTTAGAGTCATTTGGCTATGAATCGAATATATCGCAAAATCCTTGATGTTATTATAACTCTTAAGAATGTACAAATGGAAGCAAGGGACCCATAAAATCATGGGTGTTAATTTATCTCCAAAGAGAGTATACAAATGTACACTTTGCTGATTTAAAAGAACACTATTTCACTATATATACATATGGTGATATGGTGACTTGTCTTTATAGTCCTCAGCAGTGGCATGGTTGACTTTGAAGCAGACTTCTAACACAGGCAGCTTTCACCGTTATCATTACTGTAGGTTCCTTTTTTTTCCTTTTTCTTTTTTGCTAAATCCCTTGACAGTAGCTAGAGTGTATTTGATAAATGTCACACTCCTCACGATGAAACCAGACTTCTCTCTGAGAGTGTAGCCTACTGTACTGTAACCAAATGGACCCATGTGCACACTAATTTAACGTGGCTACATATTTATATATTTGTATACATATTTATATTCTGTCCTCAGCTTATGCAAGTCCACAAGTCAACACAATCCCTTGTAATTTATGGCAATGCCTGACCCATGCGCGGCTGTAGGCTGACGCTTGTTACCCAGGAGACATATCTTTTCCCGGTGTTAAGTGTTATTCAATTGACAGCGCTCTTTACACGGCTACACAGGGAGCTGGCTCTGAAATGGCATGCCTCCACTGTTCTCTCTGACGCTGACATTTAAGGCATACTCATTCGGGTTCCATGACTGAAACAATGGGAATCAGTAAGTATGCCTAAAATATGAGATAAAGCTGTCATTCAGTCATGACCTGGTGACGCAGAGTAGGGATTAGCCTGCTTTAAATGTCAGAGAGGAGGAAACAATGGAGGCATGCCAATACAGTATATACACCGAGAGCCACCCATGTGTACACATAAAAATGTTGAATTGTGTTGCATTGGCTGCCATATGACGTAATTTCAATGTACCGGTATTTCGGAAACAATAAATAAAGGTTGAATGAATGTGTGTGTTCACAGAAATGGAAATACCAGCAGGTTATGGTCCCACTATGGAAATGTTATTTCCTCTAATGAAATAACAGCCTACTTTATGAGGTATATAAAAGTCACTGTGAATGTGTCTGAGAGAACATGTTCACAGAAAAACGGGCCCGTGACCCAAAATGGGTCCGGATTCTATGTTTTGGAAACACTGCTTCAGATGATCCCTGTTGATTAGGAATTTTAATGTAATAATGACCAACATGTGCAAGATCTTTAATGGATAAAGTTCCAATCCAATTTTAGATGGAGTGATGTATTGTCCCTAATATAGGACGACTCATTAATTTGTGGAAATAGTCTAGTAGCCAGAATGTGAACCCGGACATGTTGAGTACACCAACGTTTTATGTTATAAATGTTTAGTATGGGTCCCCTGCATGTAGAAACTGCCGGATGCTAACTTGCATATGTTGAGCAATTTTCATAATTGGCATAATATCCGACCATACCATTAACAACCTATAAGGAGAAAAAAAAAACATTACATTTCATCATGCTTTATGTAGCATGTGACATCTCAAACTAGGGGGTTTTCATGATGCTGAATCCATTCCAAGCATTAGTTTTGCACAAAATAGTAGGTACACCTACCACAAATTATGATAGATGTCGCCTCACAGCTAGAAGGTCCTGGGTTCGATTCCCGCTCAGGACGCTGTGGGTGCTGGCGGCGTGTTTCCTCCTCCGCGTCATCAGTGCCCATACCCGAGGCAGGGTTGGCGAAAGGGCCTTTCTGTGTGGAGTTTGCATGTTCTCCCCGTGTCCCCTAGGGTAGGTACCCTCACAAAAAACATGCAGTAATACTGGTCACTAAACTGCCTCCCCCTGGCCAGCCAGGGCGCCTGATGGAGGGGAAAGGAACTGGTTGGAATAACGTGTTCCTTCCACGCGCTACGTCCAACCAGGGAAACTCCCCCCTGTCAGGTGTAAAGGAGCAACTTGGACACTCAGGCATGAAGGAAGCATGAGTTCAAGTCCGTTGCTCTCCCCTTGTCCCCCATATATGGGGACTAGGTTGGTGGAGGGTGTGTAGAGCCCAGGATCACATTAGATGATTGACACAGGGGTGAAAAATGGGTTACAAAATCGTGGGATAAAAAATATATTTTAAGAAAGCCAGACTAGGCATGTTAACACACCACACCCTAACATTCATTTAAAGTCCATTACTGTGTGAACCTCTTTAAACACGACTTAACAGTTTCATGGGGTAAATCTCCTGGAAACTAATTGGAAGTCACACTCTATGTATTCGTTGGAAGCCCTCCAGCTAAAAGACGAGCAAAGGTAATTCACTGGTGGAACACTTCAGCAAGCACCACAGTCTATGTTTGCAATCATGCATATACACTCGCCTTATTGTTTTCATTCATTTTACTTTTCCATCATGCACACAATGTGCCCCCAACCCCCATGGGTTTATATGACACCAAACTGTACATCGCAGCAAGGAAAGGAACAATCAGTAGAGTGTACATCTCCACAGGAGGTATTCCCTATCTCTATATGTGACTAAATTTGACTGAGGGACTGCCATTGGATTTCTTTTAATTTGATTTTTTTTTTTTTTTCAAATTGACGTATTGGTTGTTCAGTTTGGCCCACCAGTTTTGGAGATATGGCTTATACAGTAATGTCTTGCAGAAAACAGCGAGTTGAAAAAACAGGCTTGAAAGGTTGACTTCTGTGGTCTCTAACATTACACCTAGCTACATGTTTAAGCATTTATTTCATATTTACATGTCAATTTAAGCTCTGACACTTATTTCAGACATGCTCTAGTATGTGAAGAGTCTGCCTGTGCTATTAACCCATTTAGAAAAAAAAGTTTTTCTCCTCTGGTGAAAAGCTGGAGTTTGCGCGATGGCAGGCTCTCAGTCAAATTTGGTCACATATATCTACTTGTCTGTCTGGCCATGTGATGATAATATGTTGGGGTGTTTGTTGAGCGAGTATGATAAGGTATACAGTATGATAAGGTATACAGGGCATTGGGCAATAGGGGGAAAGGCAGCTCTGGTCCATAGCCTAATGCACTTTGCTGCTGTGCAAAGTGGATTAGGCTAATGACTAAAATATTAAATAATCTGCATATCAGCACCCTCTCCACCTCAGGACATTGTGGTACTGCAGCTAAAACTACTTTCAAAGTCCAGAAAGAAATGACAAGGACTGGTTATATCAGAGTGGTGATTGAGGCTCAAACCATTAGAAATAACTTTGAGGGAATGTAAAAGAAAAAAAGAAAAAACATTTTTTTCCTTTTTTCTTTTACATTTTTATCATAATTTATTATTGTAGTATTGGCATACATTTACTCTTTCAGAAAAATCACAAATAATAATAAAACTGCTTTAAATATTTAATATAATCTTGTCTATGTCCCTCAAAGTTATTTCTAATGGTTTGAGCCTCAATCACCACTCTGATATAACCAGTCCTTGTCATTTCTTTCTGGACTTTGAAAGTAGTTTTAGCTGCAGTACCACAATGTCCTGAGGTGGAGAGGGTGCTGATATGCAGATTATTTAATATTTTAGTCATTATAATACTGATGCTAGATCAAACCGGGCTTGTTTCCATTCCATGCCAGTTTATAAAATCAACAATGGTGGAGATTGTAAACAAAGTGGAAATGCAAATTTGGAACTGAAGACTGAAGAAGAGGAGGAATTATACAAAGTAGGGTGACATTGATGACATCACGATGAGGACAAAATCAGTTGAGCTGTTCCTGAGAGCAATTTCCATTAAAGCACCTGATATGATATGAAAGCCTGATTGTTCGAAATTGGTTATTTGTGGGGATAGAAAACACATATGGGAGCCCCAAAAACACAAAAGAAATGGAAAAAGTTGAATTTTATGTTATAGGTCCTTTAAATGAAAGTTTGCTTTATTAAAGCAAACATATTTTGCGGCTCCAGATAGAATTGTAATACTTTTTTTGGCCAAACATGGCTCTTTTGATGATAAAGGTTGCCTACCCCTGAACTAAAGTAGCGTACAGGCTATATGGAGACAAATTAATGTGGCATGTTGTCTTCACTACACGTGAGGTTACAATGTTTTATAGCCTAATAACTAATGTAATGAAATGTCTCAATTTCAGTAGGATCCTGTGCGTAATTCTTAACTGATTTCTATAGTTTAGTTTAGTTTAGTTTATTTGCACATGTAAAATAATAACAATATGGTAAAATAAAATAAAAATACAGAAAGCAAATATTTCAAATAGGAAACAAGATTCGTTACATGCATGATGTGCTGGAAGTGCCAAAAAAACCCAAAGGGGCTTATCGAGTGGCCTTCCCATATGGAAGCTACACAGTTGAGCTTAATTAACAGAAATTAAGGTATGAATAATATTGGTAAACCTAAGGATTGTAAATAATAATAATAATGAAAAAATAAAAAATATTCTAAAAATAAAATATCAAATAGTAACATGACTAGGGCGTGTTGCCCAAGCTTATTAATAAAAATAGCAGTAATTGTCTCTTAAAGGAGCAGAGACTAGTACAGATTCTGATATGAGACGGTAAGTTATTCCAAAAGTGTGGTCCTCTGAACTTGATGGAAAATTGGGCCGATGTTGTCCTGAAGAAAGCAGAATGAAGATCAATGGATGCTCTGGTGTAATGATTGTGGATTTCGTTATTAAAATGGAATACATTTTGAAAACAGGCTGGGAGTAGTTTATGAATTGATTGAAATAAAAAAATGCATATTTGGAGTTTGTTTATATCAAAAATGGGAAGAATTTTCAAAGACTGAAACAGAGGAGTGGAACTGGTGAATTTGCTAGAAAAAGTAATCATTTTGATAAAACGTTTTTGTAATAAAAAAATACAATTAAGATTAGTCGTGAAATTACTAGCCCAAACCATGTTACAATATGAAATATATGGATAAATCATTGTATAATATAAATTAATAAGGATTTTTCTAGACACAAGGTGGCGTATTCTGTGAATGACTCCAATATTCTTACTTATCTTGTTAGAAATAAGGGCTATATGATTTTTCCAGCTGAGTTTCTCATCAATTAGGACTCCAAGAAATTTGGTAACGGTGACCCTTTCTAATAATATTGTTATCAATCTGGATATTGGGACGGGTGCATGTGATTGAATGATTATGAGGCATAACCATCATATATGAGCTTTTCTTTGCATTTAGGGATACTTTGTTTGCCTTGAACCAGGTGTCTATTTTGCAGTTCCTGGTTCATTTCCAATTTTAGACTCTGTTCATCTTTACCTGACAAAAAAATATTGGAGTCATCTGCGAAAAAAACAAAAAATGCTTTGGGAGAAGTCAAATATAGATCATTTATATAAATTAGGAACAGTAAGGGACCAAGTATTGATCCCTGGGGCACTCCACAGGAAATCAGTTTGTTATCCTGTGTAATAGGATTGTTAATTCCTTTATCCAACTTTGACTTGTACCAGTTTATTTGAATGTCTTCGATTGGATATACTGGTAAATCCCATAAGAGGGACTAGAGCAGCATGCATTGTAACTGGCCAGTTAGTAAAGATGCTGTTGTAATCTGATCGCCCATGGCTGTGTACTTGTACGTGAGAGCACAGTGTACTTCAACCGGATTGTCACACACCACCCAGCCGGCACACACTACCTGTCTGTCAAACCAGATGAGGGTCCAGTACTTAGAGATGCTATAAGCTGGTCCATAGCCTCACAGCAGGGCACAATACATTAAATACAGTTAGTATAGATGCTATAAGCTGGTCCATAGCCTCACTTGACACGATACATTAAATACAGTTAGTATAGATGCTATAAGCTGGTCCATATAGCCTCACAGAGCTACGATACATTAAATACAGTTAGTATAGATGCTATAAGCTGGTCCATAACCTCACAGAGCTACGATACATTAAATACAGTTAGTATAGATGCTATAAGCTGGTCCATAACCTCACAGGACACGATACATTAAATACAGAGTACATTAAACATGATGCCGATCAGAAAGATTAGCTTATGCCATAACCCATTACCAAAATCCTAATATAAACAGCTAAAATTTAGGAAAACTTAAAACATCAGCATGCCAAGGTCAATTCCAATAATGTCAAATCGATTGGCCAACCACAGAGAAAAATGGAGGAGATGGATGAGGATGTAGGCTATTGTACAAAGTGACAGAGTTCATGAATTTGGGGAATTGTCTTTGTCAGTCAGTGTCATTATACCTGCATTTGCCACTGGCCAATGTCGATGTGCAATTTCAGATTGATTTGGTCAACCCCCTGAGAATGGATATAACTACTGTAGGATATATATATATATATATATATATATATATATATGGGAAATACAATCTAAAAAGGTTCCCTTCCTGAAGCACAACTCAGGTTTTTCATACTAACCCAGCCAAAAAGAAATCAGTGTAAATGGATGACATTTTACTAAATAGTACATCCCTTGTCTTCCGGTGTCCAATTATCTACAATAATTAAGTACATTTATGGACTCCCCAAATTGTCACTGTTTGAATTAAGATGTCCTTATTTGCTTGTTTTTACATTATATATGTAATTTTATGCTGCTGTTCTTATTTTCAATAGTATTACACTTTTGTATTACTTACCAGTATGTCTTTTGTAATCTTGGCATCATTGAAAATTAGGGCTTGCCCTCAATGTATTTACGAGACAATAAATAAAGGTTGAATCAATGTGTACCGTATGTTCGCAGAAATGAAAACACCAGCTGGTTTACGGTCCCACTATAGAAAGTTTATCTCCTCATAATGAAATACAGACACTACTTTATGGGGAATATAAAAGTCACTGTGAATGTGTCTGAGAGAACATGTTGTGGTCCTTAAATTAATCTATATAGAACTCTAAAATCTATTTGACAGACAGATTAAAAACACCGGGGGTGTTGCTTGTTTAATGAATTGCATTTTTTATAGCGCTTTCTATGCACTACGTGCCTACTCAAAGCGCTTACAACGGTTCATTCATTTTTTATTTTATTTATATGTTTATTTAACAGGGACAATACAAAAAACTATGTATCAAGTTGTAAAAACATGAAACCGTTGCAATGTATATGGGTTTGTAGCCTAGGCTAATTTGCAACCCCAGTCCCTGGTTAGGCCTTTCTATAGTTCTATACCTCCACCTAAAACAATCCTTTACAACATACCTATACTAAAACAATCCTTTACATACAAATACTAATATATCCAATACATAATCCAAGTACAATAACAGTTTAAAATGTGCCTAACACATTAGTGTTAGGCACCTCTGGTGCGAACACGGGGAGGTGGGATTTGACGCCAGTCGACGCCAGTGTCCTCACTTCCCACATTCACACACCAATGGTGGCGAGCTCACACCAACCAACACATTGGAGGCAATGGATTTCACAATGCCATGCCAGACTTCCCGGTTCTTCATTGCCACCCCCAGTTCCTGCTTACTGATGCATGTGTCCCTATAGCGATCAGGGAACGACAGTTTTCTACCTCTGGTCTGCTTTAAGGCAGGACTCCAGAGAAGAAGGGAAGATATAACCTCATTGTCAGCTCTGTAGCAGTGGCCGGCAAACTGTGTTCTTCTGGATCTAGGACTAGTGAAGAAACACAGGGAAGGTCGCCGTATATTAGATTAGTCGATGGGTGGCTCTTCCAAGACAGATTCTGCGGAATTTGCGCTCTCATTAGAAGGCGGGTGTAAGTGCCATCCAACCGTTATTCTAGTTTCTTTGAAAGTGTCCATGTCTCGGAGCCATAGAGTAGAATCAGCTCAACGGTCGTCCTAAATATTTTTACTTTGAACCTCTTACTAAGCTGGGATGACCGGATCTTATGCATGTCATTGCAGGCTGACCAGGCCATTCCCTTCCTAGTTTGAAAGTCCACGTGTATTTCAATAGGTGCAGGTGCATTTAGGTTATAGAGATATTACATCCATTAGTTAGGTATAAGTGCATGTATATTCATGTAATTATTGCTATTTTTGTATATCAATTTCTTTCTGTTGTCAAATTAATTTGGGTGTTTGGTTGGAGCAGCTATACAGACAGAAGTATGGCACAGCAATGGGCATAGTATGCACCCTCCTGCCAATTTGTTTCTAGGATCATGGGAGAAGAAATTAATTTGTAGCTCATCCAAGCCCTGCTTGAGCAACATAAAATGGTTCGGACATTATAATCTAATATTAAACGGCATGTACTTTTTCATGAATATTTGAATAAGGCTGCCATTTCTTCTTTTTACGCCTTTGATGACAATTCACCCTTTGTCAAGTCCCGCCCCCGGGTTCTGCCCCTCTTCGCACCCATTGGTTGCCGTCCACAACCATTGAAATAACATGTTTTTCAGTTGCTTCATATTGATAGTCTGTGCACTCAATTCTTATTTTAAACTTGGTGTCAGTAAAAAGGAACATCACAGGTGCAGCATGGTGACTGGGCATGTTGGTTTTTAGTTTTTTCCAAAAAAAGATGTTTTAGAAAATGCAACATAAACGAGGTGGAATATAAGGCAGAAGAGCCTGCTGGTTAGTCAGTCAGGGACCAATCAGAAGGCTGACAAAGGGTGAATTGGATGATTTGAGGCATTTAGTTCCAAAAAAAGTGTTTTGCAAAAGATTTCACATAAAAAAGCACGCTGCGTTCATGATTTGAGGCTTTTTGTTCAAAACGGGCCAATCCTGAAAACTCTGAAAGGCAATGTTAGCCAATTTGGAATATGAAATATCGGACAGATCGTCTTGAGCACATGACTATAGAGACGCTGTGTAACGATTTCCGGGATGTTGGACAGAATCTGGAGGCACAGAAGTGTGGCACAGCAATGGGCATAGTACAGTATGCACCCTCCTATATGCCAATTTGTTTCTAGGATCACGGGAGAAGAAATTAATTTGTAGCCATCCAACCCCTGCTTGAGCAACATTAAATGGTCCGGACATTATAATAATAATAATAAGAAGAAGAAGAAGAAGAACATGTATACTTGAATTTCATAAATATTTGAATAACACCATGTAATGGGCTCAATGGTAGAGGACAGATGGCAGCCGAGATTCTCTTTCCAAGGAGACCATGAAAAAGGAGGGGATCAAGTTCCCTTGAGAAGTTTCAAAAGGATCATCTTTGATGTACAATCCAACACCTGCACCTGTTTGGATATGTACTAGCCTATGTTCATGCCTATATATATATATATATATATATATATTTTTATTAATTATATCGGTTCAGATCGTGTAGATTGTGTATATGGTGTATTTTTGCCCTGCTACTAAAAAGTAGGACAGGTGACTTGTTGTATTTATGCATAGGTACTTTAAGGTGTATAATGGATGTTGTATTTGCTGGTTCAAAATGTAACATTGACGATGTGGTATTGTAGTGTAATTTTTATTTCTGCCTCTTGGCCAGTTCCCATGTGATTTTATTGGTTAAATAAAGTTTTAGCAGGTTTAGCAGCTCCCAGAGGTAGTTTTATTTAAGTTAGTATCTTTTTTGTAGTACAAATATATCCAGGTGTTACAGGGTTAACACTTTGGTTGCTATACACAATCCAGCCAGGCCTAAGTTCATTCGGTGCTATGGGGTTAACATTGAAGGAAGGAACTTTTTCGGGGCCCACAGCAAAATGTTCTCTTATAGCAAGAATCACACCGCATACATCAAAAGAAAGCTTAACTTGTCCACTTCAATTAAAAAAAGAAAAGATTTTACCATCTTCCATTCTAGAGATATTGACCTTTTTGTAACACCTGCTTTTGCCTGAAAGTGATTATCTTGAACAGAAAGCAGAGTTATGGAAGGTTTAAAGTCACAGACATTGACAGGCAGATATAAAAATGAACACAAATATGCTATACATCCTATACACCGAATGAAAGCCCTGAATGTGTACTTTTACGAGGAAAACAGTACACATTATAATATAATATATAATATATAATATTACACACGGACGGACACACGGACGGACGGAGTGCAAAATATACTCTACCCATGCCTTCGGCTGGTGGAGACAAAAATACTGTATTGAAGATACAGCAGGGTAAAAGACTCAAGAAACACACCAATGATAATAAACAAATATTCAACAATTTACACCCTAATTCCACCCAGTATCCCACTGTCAACAGCCAAACAGATGGAGCACTGTGGCAGCTTAGCGAAAAGTTTAAAATCTGAATAGTTGGATGGATTTGTGTCTTTTATAAATTCAGAATAACCATTGACAGCAGTCAATGTTATTCTTTGAGCACACATAAGCCTACGGGGGTATTTCGGGCTTGGCCAAATCCGCCATTAATGTTTATGGCTAAAGAACGCATCTGCAGATTCTGCACCCTGTGAATTGCACATTCAGAGTGATTACAGAACCTACAAGTTGTTACCTTTTATGTTTTTTCTTCATCCTACAGTATTGTCAAGTATTGTAGTGTCGGGAACTACAAAGACAGAACCGTAAGAAATGAAAACAGACGCCCAAATGGAATTTTTCCTTGTTCCCCGGCCACTAAAAAGGAACCGGAGAGAAGAGCAGACACATGTATTTGGGGACGTTGCCCGGGGCATCTCCAGGGTGTGTGTATGGGCACTATTATGATGCCAACTTTTGTTTATACTGATTGAGCCAAAGCCATCTTCTTTTTTTTTTTAATAATTTTTATCCCACGATTTTGTAAACCCATTTTTCACCCCTGTGTCAATTATCTAATGTGATCCTGGGCTCTACACACCCTCCGCCAACCTAGTTCCCATATATGGGGGACATGGGGAGAGCAACGGACTTGAACTCATGCTTCCTTCATGCCTGAGTGTCCAAGTTGCTCCTTTACACCTGACAGGGGGGAGTTAGCCATCTTCTAATAGAAGAGTTACGATATTGAGGGGGCAGAAACCGAGCGCTTGAGCGCTGTTCATGCATCCTGGAGAGGGACAAGCTGGAGTTTGAAATACATTGTTTTCAACGAGGGCGGCGCAAATAAGAGCTATTTTAGGCATGTGTGCAACATGCCAACTGTTTTAAAGTATAGTAACAACTAAAGTCTCTGTAATGTTTATGTTGTCATCATTAAAGCTGGGCTGTTGCCTGGGTCCAATGCATTTCTGCCTACTTCCGGTCCAGGACTTGTCCCTATTTGTCCATATATGTGACCCAGGCCAGCAGAATGTGCCTCATGTCGCCAGAATGAACATGCCTTAAATCAATAAATAAACTCGTTTTTTTTTTAATGTGATTTTCTTTTTTTTTTCCATATTAATACAGTTTGAATGTTGAAGAAGGTTTTCATTCAAACATATTATGTTGTCCCCATTCTCAATAGAAGTCTACATGTATGTAGGAGAGCCGCCATTGGACTGAAGCCCCATGAAGTGAACAGAGGTTTCGTACTCTTACTCTATCCCCCTTTCTAAAACCAGCTCCTCGCCACTCGCCCTACACACTTGCCCTCGATATGTGCGTTCACGCGAGGCTGCGCCATATTAAGTGTCGTCCGAAACCAAGCAGCCTTGAGTGGAAGTGGCTTATAAAGCCCTCAAGAGCGAGTCTGTGCCGATCTAGACTCTATTGCCTTGTGCAGCCCTGCTCTCTGTCCGCATGGAAACCGCAATTGACTTTAATGACGTCAGCAGTAAGTGCTTGAGGGTGAGAGGCTGTAAGCCAAGGGCTCCACATTGTTGTGAAAGAAATGGGACAGCACTTTGAAGATGAGTCCGCCATTCATGACACTTTGCATCACTTTATAAAGACTGTCCTTATTCACAGCCAGTGCCTACCTACATGCTTTGCCTATTATGTTTATTTTAGTATTTAAGCTGATCGTTTTATTATTAGTTTAATAAATACACTTTCCTGTGTGATATGAGTTGTAATATTAATATATAATACTATTCATTATACATTTCATTTCCATATTATTTTACTTTGCTACTTTTGTCATTTCTCATCATGTTTCCCTTATTATTATTATTATTAAATATATAGCCTATATCCTTCCATTCCGTCTCCTTTTGAGAACAGTGAGAAAGCACTATTGTGTTTGTTGACATTCTAATCGCGATACATAACTAATTTGCATAATTAAATGATTGACGTTCGGAGGATCCCCCTCATTCCACTTGTAACGCTATGAACTGTAGGTAATTTCTTTGCTAAAGTCAGCCCAAAGTCAGCATCGACACTGACTTTGGCAAAGGGCACATAAAGGGGCGGGGCTGAGCCCTCACTGACTTACCGATTTCAAATGGGACATCCCTCAAGCCCTCGCAGACTTCACATGAACGCGCAGCTAAGTCAGTGAGGGCTCATTGAGTCAGCAAGGGAGTGGATTGGGATTGGGCCACAATTGCATGATGGTAACCATGCACGAATGGTGTCTGTTTCCTGTTTCTTCACAAGGAGGGCGAGTGTATTTCCAAACAGTTTTTTATACCCAGCACCCTAATCAAAGGAACTTGATTCAGCTGGAGGGGCACTTCCTAACGAGGGAACCTCCCGAGAGCACTTCAAGTCAAGGGACCGGTTTCAGAAAGGACCCCTGGCTCTGTACTGAGCTAACGTGCTTGGCTCAAGCCCTTCAAAGTAATCAGCTGTTTAGCCCTATTTAAAAAAGGCGCAGACCACTGCCTGGATGAAATTGTCACTCTTTATCATTGCCCACATGGGCTACATTATTTTTCATTTTAGAAATCCTTCTTTGATTCTATCTCTCTCTCTCTCTCTCTCTCTCTCTCTCTCTCTCACTCGCTTTTTATGACTCAATTAAGTGTCTGAATGTGCTGTTTAATGGAGACGTGCTGTGCATGCAGGCTGCAGGTCAGCTCAGATGCTTTGCCATACTGTATTGTATTGTGTGGGTGATGTGGAGAATCGTCACAAAAGCTATACACTTATAGCCCCAAAGGCCAAACATGTGAAAGTAGTTTTAACTAACCAACATTGGCATCTCTATAGAGCCATGCACTTTACTACTCTGGCTATAATTATGATTAACTGATTCAATTAAACGGAATTCATTCTATTAACGTGCAAGTGACCCGGAGATCCACACTGAAATGGTGCTACTGCATGTAATGTGGATCTTGGACTTATGCGGTCATCTATGATGTATCTATATGGTTTCATCCCAATCCAAGCCCCATTGATTTTCTACCATGAAATGAAAGTTAGATATTTCATATATATTTGTGGGGGAGTGGGGGTGGAAGGTGGAAGTATAGCCTACTGCAGTCAGTGTGCACAAGACGAGGATAGTGTGATGACCCGTCCTGTTTGTGTGTGGTGTTCTCTGCTCAGTACTTGTTCTGTAGGAGGAGGGGACCAGCCTGCAGGGCTGTGCAGAGGTTCCCAACCACTGGTACCAGTACCACTGGTGGTACTTGAGTGCCCCTCTGGTGGCACACAGAGGAGTCGCCCCAAAAAAGGAGAAAAGTGGAATGAAATATTTATATTACGTACAGCAGGTAGTTCTTCTGACCAAGCAATTGGTTGAAATAGGCTATCCAGCAGTGTTGAAATGAGCATGACAGCACACCTACGTTATTGACTGCTGGACACGTTGACTTGTGCATTATTTCATGGCTATAATTCCAATCAACAAAATTGTTTTAATTATTAGTCCTGGAGAAAACAACAATTTGTTCTTGTATTGTGTAATTTGTGTATAAAGGCCTTTTTGGGTTGAAATTGATAGCATAACATACCTGTTCTATCCCGGATTTGAACCCTGGTCTCCTGCACAAGTCCTGACATTTTCACCATTGAGTTAATAAAGCCTGCCTGCTTGCTGGGGAGAAATTTAATTTAGATCTTCAGGTCAAAATGTGTGTCAAACCTGAAACAGGATTGTGTAAAACGACGTGACCTACACAGTCATAAATGTCTCAATAGAAGAGCAGGGAGATCGAATACAACCACCCCAATCTATATGTTTCATTGTATACATCGCCATACTGTTACAATAACATTTAATTCACAAAATAGGGCAGGAGCCTATCTCATGTTTCTGTAGCGTGAGACAGCTTGATGTACAAGTACACCCCCTGGACATGACACTAGTATGTCACAGGGACTTACCCCCAATCCAACCCTTGATGCTGAGTGCCAAGCAGGGAGGCACCGGGTCCCATTTTAGAGTCTTTGGTATGACCCGGCCGGGGATCGAACCCCGACCTCCCAGTCTCAGGGCGGACACTCTAACCACAAGGCCACTGAGCTGGTATAATACAGCTCTAGCCATACTAAATGAAAGGGATTGGCGGCTGGACGCGGTCGCTGGATTACAGATATAATGGTATAAAAACGCAGCAATACTGGAACTGATTGGCAAATTAATTTCCAATTATGTCCAGCTGGGTTTGACCCCCGCAAAATCATGTAGGGACCCCCCCCCCCCCTGGGTGTTCTGACCCAGGCCAACCAGTAGGAGTCGCTACACCGCAACGACAAGGACACAATCCCCTGCCTCTTCTCATCCACAGACACTGTCACACATTCATTTGTTGTTAAATCCTCCGGCAACATTTGACTTTAGACAGTCATTTTCAACACATGAATCCAAATTAATCTGGTACCGCAAGCATAAGACTAATGGTTTATCGTCACGCTATTTTAACTTGGGTAAACTGTATTATGTCACTAAGGAATGACATTTTGCCATTTTATGCCCCTTAATTGCAAAATACATCTGAAGACCCTCTTTCTTATTCATCAGTGTCTGAACCAAGAACTTAATATTGGACCGGCTCTGATGATGCTGAAGGTAAATCTCCCGAGGCTATTCCAGCAAAAAGCTCTTGAGCTCTATTCCTTCTGCAGTCGGGCTACGAAATCAATTTCTCTCGGATACATGTCTCTCTCTCTCTCTCTCTCTCTCTCTCTCACACACACACACACACACACACACACACACACACACACACACACACACACACACACACACACACACACACACACACACACACACACACACACACACACACACACACACACACACACACACACACACACACACACACACACACACACACACACACACACACACACACACACACACACACACACACACACACACACACACACACACACACAGCGGAGGCTGTGGCTCAGGAGGTAGAGCAGGTCGTCCAATGATCCATGGGTCGGCGGTTCGAATCCCGGCTCCTCCTGTCTACATGTCGAAGTGTCCTTGGGCAAGACACTGAACCCCAAATTGCTCCCGATGTGCTGGTTCATACCTTGCATGGCTTCCGCCGCAATCGGTGTGTGAATGGGTGAATGTAATGTAAAGCGCCTTGGATAAAGGCGCTATATAAATGCACCATTTACACACACACACACACACACTGCTTTCATGTCTTTATTTTCTTAGTAAGTCCAAGTATGCCACATAGATGCACTTTCAGAAATAAATGTTTATTATTCTGTAATCACTAGGTGAAAACGCTCTAGAATAGATCATATTCTGCAAAGCATGCAGTAAGAACATAACCCAGGAGGTACGAAGATCAAGTGACTTTTATTTAAAAGTGTAAAATAACTTTTATTGAAGAGCAGAACATTCCTATTTCCCTGAAGAAAAAAAATATATATAAAAAATATATATATATATATATATATATATATATAATGGCATGTATTAACCCATTAAGACCTGAGGCCGATTCTACAAATTCCTTCTAAATCAGTAGTTCTCAAAGTTTCTTGTGTCAAGGATCACCCTTAATACAGCGTACCGGACCCATCATCTGAAAATGTTTTGTGCCAGGGACCCCCAGAAGAGAAGATTAAAAAACCTAAATGATAAAAAATAAAAAACACACAAAAACTAGCATACTGTATGTTGTACAAGCTTGTACTGTATATCTGCTATTTAATAGCCAACACTCAAATCTAAAATGACACAGAATGCTGATATTCTCTTTTCAGAGACAGATTGACGCTTTGGTCATATTTCACTCTCTGGAGAGTTTATATCCAATGTGGAGATCATGCAACTAACATTTAAGAATCTAGGATCTAAAGTCGTCAGTCTTAATAATTATCCATTTGTTACTGAGCGAGTGTACACATGGAGCATTAACCCATTCTGGGCGGGAACCCCTTTTGGTGCTTTAAAGCATTATGTTATACGTTTGAAAAATAGCAGATCTACAAGCTTGTAGGTCTATTCATGAAAAATCATGAAAATGTGCCTCAAATCTTTGAATGTATATTATTACAGAGTGAACATTTTAACTCAAATCTTTGCTTCTGGGGAGGTTCCTGGAACAACATATTTTCAGATGGGGGGGCGGAGGCATATTACATATCATTTTTGGGGTCCTTGACATGAAATATTGAGCACCACTGATACAGAAACATAAGGTTTTTCAGAAAACTGTCTTGATTTTGAAGACATTTTTTTAATTTCGATGTCAGGCCTACACTTAAATGGGTACTTTTAAGTGCAATTTTTACTGCATATAGGCTGTGTATTGCATGGTTCTGAGTCGCAGTAGGGGGCCTCGATCCTGCCATTCCCGGCAGGCAGGCTCAAGGCATGGTTGGAAGTTGGAACCTCTCATCATCTGTCGGACGGTATGAGACACGCACACTTCACAGCTCAGAGAAAGCCTGTGATCAGCCTCACCAGCATACTATGCTAGAGTGAATGGGATGGGGTGCAATGCAGGCTATGAACATCCTTTAATTCAAACACATTCACCTAAGTGTGAACTCTAAAGACAATTACAATTTAGACATTTAGCAGATGCTCTTAATCCAGAGCAAGAACAAAAAGCATGGCAATACATCGCATACATAAAAAGTATTTATCATGAAACATGTGTAAGCTAAGAACATAACAGTGGAATATCTACACTATAATGAAACTATACATATAAACTATACATATATACTATACTATGCTATACATATGTACTATGAAGTGCTATGACTACAATGCAATTCTAGTGCCGTCTACATAACATTATGCTGTTGTAACGCTTCAATTTCCCCTCTGGGGATTAATAAAGTATATCTCATCTCATCTCATCTCATCTCATGCTATTCGTCTGTATCAAATATCTATCTAGCTATCTAAGTCTACATAAAGTGCTATCTAAGGGGGTAGGGTAAGTGCTACGGGCCATGATGGAGTCTGAAAAGGTGGATTTGCAGACTACGGCGGGGAGAGACAGAGAGAAAAGAAATACAGTAGGCCTACTGTACTGTATATCTGCCTGTAGAAACATGCAAATTGGCTTAGCGCGTTACTAGACAACACAGAGTAGACCTACACGAATTGACAATAAATTATGTATTTTTTAAGCTATTGTTTTGTTTCGTAGCTTTTCTACTCTGAATGGATCTGGAGTGTTTAAAAGAGTAAAACTGATCCACTATTACACTCTATCCGTAGCTGTTTTGACAATGATGAATTACAACTAGGGATCCAAATGTGAAAAAACAACAATGCTATGCAATTCTAGAATGCTAGAAGTGGAAATATTTTGTCTATTGGTAAACTTAGGGCGATGTCGTCATTGTTACAACGGTATGGTTGCATACTTGTGGGTGCAAGTATGTCATTTGTAGCTGGGAATCAGTTCTCAGCCTCAGGTCCAGCTGTGTGGCCACCTCATCAAGCTGCACCAATCACCTGAAGAAGGCCGTCAATCAGCACCACTATATTTAAGCAGTGTTCGCAGCTGTGCTAGTTGGCATTGCGTCTCAGTCTGCCATACTGTGCACATATTCCAGAGCGCTGCTGCATGTGTATTATCTAATATAAAGCACTGAAATAGCGCCACACGGCCACAGTGACATTAATTTGAATCATTTCTGACATGCTCTGGCATGTGAAGAGTCTGCCTGTGCTTAGCTCTGGTCCATAGCCAATGCAGGGGCATTGGCTATGGACCAGAGCTAGCCTGTGCTGCGCTTTCCCCCCCCCCGTTGGCCGTTGGCACATTCATCAGCCAAAGGCGAACACGTTCTTACTGTTCTTCAGTTATTCTGCTTTGTCAAGGCTGTAGTTATAGTGTCCAAACTGTCCCTGCACTGGCCTGAATCTACTAGAAGGGAGATATTGTTTAATATTGATTATCCTGTGTTTGCTGGTTGCAGTTTGAGAGCTGAGATCAGAGGCAGCGCAGGTGCAGATAAGGCCGTCTGAAGGGAGTTCAGGTCGGCAGGTCACAGCTGTCAGCTTCAGTGGCTCCTTTGTTTAATAGCTGTGGGAGAGAAGATAAGTTTTAGCACTAACCAGCTAGGAGAAGAGATCTAACGTAATATTGTTTTATTTTGGCCAATTATGAACAGAAAAGAACAGCAGCTCACTCTGATGTGTGTGTCTGTCTGATGTGTGAATGTGGCAATGCTAGAGTGTAAATAAACCTTTCTAGTTCCATTTCATATATTGCATCCGAATCCGAGTCACGGTTTATCTGATCTTCAAGGATTTCCATGGCTATACAGTATGAATATAAACATGGACCCTTCAAGGAAGTACAGTGAAACAGAGTCAGTTTCACAATGTTTTCGCTTCGGTGGCAGTCATTTTACTTCTGTTTCCTAATCGCAGACAGCTGTCTTGAAGTAACCTACTGCTTGATAACATTCAAAGCGGGTGACAGATAACAGCCAAAAGGTTCATGCCGAGAACCAGCACTTTAACCCAAAATGGAGGGATGCTTTCACATTAATTTTACTATCTCATGCAGATTGAACACAATCATACAGTGATTCAAACCCACGCACACACACACACTGACATTGAAACTCCCCTTCACAGCGATTGTTATTGTACAACCAACCATCCAAAACTAATATTATTGTCTCCACCAGGCCGAAGGCATGGGGAGAGAGAGATATGTTTAGCACTCCGTCCGTCCGTCCGTCAGTGTGTCCGTCCGTCTGTTACCAGCTAATCTCATTAACCCGGTCGATGCCAAACTTTGCACACACACTCCCTAGATGCAGAACGGCCTGTTGTAGCGCCACCACAAGGCAGATTTTCACATTCTTACCTATAACTGCACCGATCTGTGTGAAACGTTGCATGCACAATCCTGAGAGGCCAAGGAAAAACCTTTGACCTGCATTTATCACATCTGCGACTTTTGTAAAACATTTTTTTTTAATATTACACCTCCAGATTCTGTCCAAACATCCTGCACATCGTTACAAGGTATTGTTATGATTCATGCCATGTACAGCTAAGTAAGTCTGTGTACTGAACTTGAGATACAGTACAGTGTACTTCATATGTGACAGTGCAGCTTGCATTGTGATATGTTTCTCTGTCTGCATTGTACTTTCTAGATATGTGAGGCATCCTGTTAGGTGGCACCCATAAGGTCTAGATATGTGAGGCATCCTGTTAGGTGGCACCCATAAGGTCTAGATATGTGAGGCATCCTGTTAGGTGGCACCCATAAGGTCTAGATATGTGAGGCATCCTGTTAGGTCCACCCATAAGGTCTAGATATGTGAGGCATCCTGTTAGGTCCACCCATAAGGTCTAGATATGTGAGGCATCCTGTTAGGTGGCACCCATAAGGTCTAGATATGTGAGGCATCCTGTTAGGTCCACCCATAAGGTCTATATGTGAGGCATTCTGTTAGGTGGCACCCATAAGGTCTATATGTGAGGCATCCTGTTAGGTCCACCCATAAGGTCTAGATATGTGAGGCATCCTGTTAGGTGGCACCCATAAGGTCTATATGTGAGGCATCCTGTTAGGTCCACCCATAAGGTCTATATGTGAGGCATCCTGTTAGGTGGCACCCATAAGGTCTAGATATGTGAGGCATCCTGTTAGGTCCACCCATAAGGTCTATATGTGAGGCATTCTGTTAGGTGACACCCATAAGGTCTATATGTGAGGCATCCTGTTAGGTGACACCCATAAGGTCTAGATATGTGAGGCATCCTGTTAGGTCCACCCATAAGGTCTATATGTGAGGCATTCTGTTAGGTGGCACCCATAAGGTCTATATGTGAGGCATCCTGTTAGGTCCACCCATAAGGTCTGATATGTGAGGCATCCTGTTAGGTCCACCCATAATGTCTGATATGTGAGGCATCCTGTTAGGTGACACCCATAAGGTCTATATGTGAGGCATCCTGTTAGGTGACACCCATAAGGTCTGATATGTGAGGCATCCTGTTAGGTCCACCCATAAGGTCTGATATGTGAGGCATCCTGTTAGGTCCACCCATAATGTCTGATATGTGAGGCATCCTGTTAGGTCCACCCATAAGGTCTATATGTGAGGCATCCTGTTAGGTCCACCCATAAGGTCTGATATGTGAGGCATCCTGTTAGGTCCACCCATAATGTCTGATATGTGAGGCATCCTGTTAGGTCCACCCATAAGGTCTGATATGTGAGGCATCCTGTTAGGTCCACCCATAAGGTCTGATATGTGAGGCAAACTGGACATGGGACATTTTGATCAAAGATCCTGGGAGGAGATGCATTTTAATTGATTTTCATATAATTCAAAATGGCGGGTGATCTAGAGGTCAGAGATACTTGCTCGGCATGATGTGTGTCGAGGTTTCATTGCTGACGGTCAAACGGTTCATGAGCTATGCGTGGTCAAAGTTTGCATTTTCAATATAGAGCCACCCTTTGGCCAATGGTTGTGGGCTTCGCTTCCTCACCGTTTGGCATGGCCCTCTAACATAACCGAAACCGACTGCACGGTTCAGCCAGAACTGCTATTTTTGGCGGAAGAAAAGAAAATACAAAAACAATAAAGACTGCTTGGTCCTTTAATAATACAACTTTCCATTCATGATGAATAAAGGATTCACGTCTGTCTAACCAGAAATTGCTCGTCATTAGGTTCAAGCAGGTGGACCAGCAGATAAAAAAGGTTTCATTTATATGTAAATCAGAAGGGTAACAAATCCATTATTGTCATTTGAATAAGGACTGCTCTTCTTGCCTCCTGTTCCGTTGATTTGACTCTTAATCCAGTCACGGTGAGTTCTACTCACATTATGGCTGAGTGACTGAAAGCCACTGAGACAACAGATTGCAGCTGGATGCCAGTGGACAAGGCCGCCGAAGTGAATGATTCTTGCAAATTTGAAATCCATATTTTTAAGTATGTCCCTGTGATTAATCAGCTGTGCAGGCCTGTACTGTACCCTGCTGCTATACATCTGCATTCCGTTTCAAAATGCTGCCTGGCTGGAATCATGACATTTTATCACTGCTTACAGTATGTGGCAGCAGAACATAATGACTCACGAACACCTGGTCAAAGAATCAAGAGAATCAAGACAGGTTTATTTATCACTCACTCGATACAGGTATGAAATGAATGGGGTCTGGAACGATGGAACCAGAAAATGGCCGCCACTGCTATTGATTGATTGAAGTATTTAAAAGTTTGAAGAATTACAGTACATTTCAAGCACAACTCAATAGAAAAATTGTTAACTGTGGACGACACCATATAGCTACTGTAAACTTGTTTAGGCCTAAGTAATGTTGGACCACTTTTGACACAAATAACATGGCAGCCAACGTCTTTGCCCTAATTAGAGTCAGAATAGGCCTATACAGTAGGCCTGTTTACAAGCTTTTGGCTACAAACTGTACAATTGAAAGGTCTCTTAGCTTTTTCCACAAATTACCTAAGATAATACCTAAGAGTGTTGTGAGAGTCTTTGCTTGAACGTTTTTGCCTGAATGGGCATGGATGACTCTTTCGTGATTCTGTGATTCCGAGCCGGCATGCCAGTGACGAGCTCATGAACTCTGCATTGCACGAGCAGATCTACAGCCACTTGAAACTTTTGTAAAAACATGTTTTATTATTATTATTATTATTATTATTATGACCACACAGGTACATTTGAAGCCACAGTATATGTTGGTTAATAATGACAGACCCGGATTAAACACATTTTCCTGATGCGGTTATGACCTTAACAATGTTCTGTAGCTTAGCCCATAGTGGAAGTGTCTTCTCTTTTGACCTCAGTGGTAAGTCCTTTTATCTAATGCTGCCAAATTGGTTGTATGCCCGGTCACACACCAACAATGGCAAATCTACCATCTCACAACGTGTCAAGAGCACGTATCAGGTAGGGCCACACACACGACCTGTGATGCGATACATAAGGTGGCAGTCGGTCCCGAGGTAAAACAATCGATAGGGAATCTATATTTGACGTTAGGCTACTGCCTGTGTGACATGTAGAGCTCCAATGCCTGGCTGAGCCTCATGACATACAGCAACGTATGTCCCTGCTAGGGACCTCCCTGAGTTGATAAAGTCCCTAGCAGGGACCTCCCTGAGTTGATAAAGTCCCTAGCAGGGACCTCCCTGAGTTGATAAAGTTGTGGGGCATTTCGTCTCCCTTGGATCAAGTTGGGGAGCCCGGCCTCAAAGGGACTCGGCCACATCACCTTGTTCTGTTTTTCTCATCCAGGTATACATTGACATTAATGGCATTTATCCCTGTAAAGTTTGCTTTTTAATTGCACCATGAGCACAGAGCACCATAAGAGCATGATAAAAGAAAAGAAAGTCTCAGTCTAAGGAGTTTTACTTGTTTTTCTATACGGTGAGCGAGTCTTTTCCTGTCAAAGTTTCCTTTATGTTTTTGAGACCACCGCTACCGTAGTCAAGTTTGAAAAAAAGGACGAAGAAAGGCACAACAGTTTTCTCAGTGCTTCCCTGTAAAGATTAAAATAAACTTCTGCAAATGCAATGACGTCTCATGGAATGGTTTCCATGGGCTCTCTAGCCCGTGCATAGAGGAACCAGCTGTACTTCACTGTTCCAAAAGACAGTAGACACTGAAGCCCACAACTAGTGGGGGAGAGCAAGGCAAGCAAGTTTACACTTGGGAGAGAGTCATTGCAATTTAATGTTGAGGCCCAGGGACTACGGTTTTTGTCCTTCTGAAAAGTATAAATAGTACCCTGGAGTGGAAAATATTTCTATGGAAATAAAATATGATATTTCATACCCACAAATGAAATAATCATATCTCTGAGTCTGACTCGGTCGGACATTTATTTCTGCATGCATCATAAAAGTGACCTAAAACTTATAAACCACTTTAAGGAGTATTAGGCTAAACTTCAGGTGTTAGAATGATGTCTGCCTTGTTGCAGGTCAATCTCATCTATCTCCCCCGGGTTGCCGGGTAGATCCCTCTCATTGATTCCTGTGGTATGTGTGAGAGGTCTGAAGTCCTCTCCTCCCTCAACCACAACACACTGACCTATAAGAATATAGGAGACAAAACAGTCTCACACTCTTAGGCCTGACTCACACCGTTCGATCTAGCATACAACAATGATGCATGGCTGATGCATGAGACTTGTTTACTGATGCAAGCTCCCAATGCATTTCCAATGGAAGTCACATGGTTTGACACAACATTTTTGTTGTACGGCTTTCGGCTGTGTTTCGACTGCCCCCCCCCCCCCCCCCCCCTCCCCCTCATACAACAAAAATGTTGTGTCAAACCATGTGACTCCCATTGGAAATGCATTGCGAGCTTGCATCAGTAAACAAGTCTCATGCATCAGCTATACATCAATCTGTTGTGCACGTGTGAGTCAGGCCTTAGGCTTCACTCACATTTGCAATGTTTTATTTGCAAATTGCAAATTTGCAAATTGTTCTTTATTTTGTAGAATAGCTATAAATGAAAGTGTCATAATTTGAATATTTTCTTACATTATTCAAGTCATTACACTCAACACAGCTATAGGCACAGACACAGAGATGTGTCTGTACGCCGCATGCGCGCGCGCGCGCACACACATGCACACACGCACACACACATGTGCACAGTGCACACAGGTTACACAAGCTGTTGGAGCATAATTTTATCCATTTTAACCCCCCCCCCCCCTTGCCCCTTAAGAAAGCACCATAATGGTAGATGGGGACTGTGTTTTCCTTTTATTCTGTTAATGGGGTTATTGATCATTCTGACATCTGTGACATTTCTATAAACCAAATGAAGGCGCTGCTTAAAGTGTGCTGTGTCAGAGAAGAAATGCATTTAGATTACTTCATTCTACAGGGCCTCTTCAGAGATAGCATCTCTCTGCATTTACTTTGCCCTTTAGAGGATATCTTTTGAATGTCCAAGATGAAATGTTTGGAAAGAAAAAGCCATTTCTAAAGCCTGAAATGCTACAGCTTCTTTCAAGGTTGGTTTGCTACCCTTGGAGGAGCTGCGCTGTCCATAATGCCAGTAAAAAATAAAGGAGTCTCTCTAGACATGACACCAGGATACTGTTAACCCATTTAGGCCTGAAAAAAATACCTATGTTTCTAGGCCTATGTCACTCAATATTTCATGTCAAGGACCCCAAAAATGATCTGTAATTGGCCTCCGAGACCCCATCTGAAAATATGTTGTTCCAGGGACCTCCCCAGAAGCAAAGATTTGAGTTAAAAACGTTTGTTCTGAAAAAAAAAAAATCCAAATTGGAGGCACATTTTCACGATTTTTCAAAAATAGCAGACCTACATACAAGCTCATAGCGCGCCACCGAGTGGCGCGCTACGAGCTTGTAGATCTGCTATTTTTCAATAGCTAAAGCATAACATAATGCTATCACCAAAAGGGGTTCCCGCCCAAAATGGGTTAAAGCTAAGTGTTATGTCTCTCCAGACAGAGAGTTATAGTTATAGTATAGGCCTATATGGAATCCAATGGAAACAAAAGTATTGAAACTTTGTCTCGATGACGCCTCAATGACTATTTAAGGCTGGAAGCAGTAATTCTCTCTCTCACACACACACACACACACACGCACACATGCACGCACGCACGCACACATGTACGCACGCACGCATTAACATTGAAATGTTAAATTACCACCTCATCACTTTTCAACCTATCTTCATATAGTAGGTCCTCACTAATAATCATGATGAAATGGCAAAAATTAATCTACTGCAGTCTGTGTCTCATAGGAGGGTCAGTAGTTCAGGGTAGTTCAGAAACCCGTCCACCAGTGACATCATCGATGGGGAATCCATGGCTAATAGAAACTGCAGGCTTTCTAGTCCTGAAAAGTTGCAATGCGAAAATGGAAGCTATTGTTCTCACGATAATAAAAATTGTAAAAGAAAATTGTAAAAAAAAATATCTGCCTAATGATGATGTCACTGGTGAGACACAGACTGAGTAGAAAGAAATTGTTTTTATCAAGATTATTAGTGAGGACCTATTATATGAAGATAGGTTGAAAAGTGGTGAAGTGGTCCTTTAATGCACTGGTTCCCAAAGTGGGGTCCGGGGACCCCCAGGGGTCCTTGAGGGAGTTCCAGGGGGTCCCCAGCTAAATGATAGTTTGGAACCAAATGGACCCTTATGGGTCTGTAACTCACGGGTCCATTTGGTTCCATTTGGGGACCGTAGACTAATGCAATGACTAAACTGTCAAATGTCAAAAATTAAACTGGTTGAGAATCACTGCTAGGGCTGTCAAAATCTTCTCTTATGGGGGTCCCTGGCATATATTTTCCAAATGGGGGTCCGCAGGCTCATTGGTGTCAATTTGGGGGTCCTTGACATGAAAAAGTTTGGGAACCACTGCTTTAATGCATGGGACATTATTTACACCACATACTGTAGTCTGTAGACATACTTTACATCATACATACAGTATACTGTATATATGGTCATAGAAAGTGCATGATGGGCTTCGATTCTTCTGTTGTCGAGGTTGCATGTCTAGAGCAGGCAAATTGAATGAGACACGGTGGACACAATACAAGCTGATTGCAGATCAGCTTTAACAGCGTAGTAGAGGCACAATCGCACCTCAAAGTGGAACAAACCTTTCACAAAAGAGTGTGCTTTTGAAGCTATAAGGATTGGAGGTGTTAAATATTTATGTTGTTTTGTACAGCACATTATAGACCCTTCTACACTAAATCACAATTTGCTCAGTAATGGAGGAAACTAGGGCTATACCGAGCCGTAGATAATATAAAAGTACCAGTTATTCCTTGTATTTTCATATCTTCTGCATATATCTGTAGTGAATTCGATATAGTATTAAACTAGAACTGCACTCTGTCGAGTAAACTGTCAAATCTCAGTATCTCTGTGAAGGAACGTTTGAAATGTATAATTTTTAGATGTAACTATTTGCTACCTATACCTACTTTATGCATATAAACACCTAGTATTATTAAGTATGATTCAAGTTTCTATCTATATAAGTTTGGGTGAAGAGCTAGTCATACATATACACACCACGTACTCTGGTCCCAGCAGATCAGGCACAACTATTTTATTTTTTACTGATTATGTATATAGTATACGTATGACTAGCTCTAAATGATGACGTAAGAGATATGGTCATTTGTGGTCGTTTGGTCCCAGCAAAGCAGGCATATACTATATAGGCATATACTATATATAGTATATATATAGTATATAGGCATATACTATATACGTATACATATATACTATATAGAGTGTGTAGTTGTAAGTTGATTAGCGGTATACTGTGGTTACTTTGCGCCAAAAACCGTGACAGCTGTCCCGCCATTTGATGTTTATGCAAGAAAACAGCAAATCTGTGCCTGGTTTGCTGGGACCAAACGACCACAAATGACCATATTTCTTACGTCATCATTAAGAGCTAGTCATACATATACACACCACGTACTCTGGTCCCAGCAGATCAGGCACAATTTGCTATTTTATTTTTACTGATTATTGCGAACGCAGTGAGCCACTTACTATGACAGCAGGGGCTGAGTGTCTGTGTGTGTGTGTGTCACGCTGTGTGGTGTCACGCTGTTACACCACCGGCCCGCCACCAGAGGGCGCAGCTGTGGCACGCACGCACGCACACACACACACACACACACACACAGGGCGCAGCTGTAGCACACACACACACAACCACACACACACGAGCTGCGTTCGCTTCACGCGTTTGCGCGTCTTACTTGTGTATATAGTATACGTATGACTAGCTGTAAATGATGACGTAAGAAATATATATAGTATATATATTATATATAGAATATAGGCATATACTATATACGTATACATAATATACTCTATACTCTATACTGTATAAAGTGTGTAGTTGTAAGTTGATTAGCGGTATACTGTGGTTACTTTGCGCCAAAAACCGTGACAGCTGTCCCGCCATTTGATGTTTATGCAAGAAAACAGCAAATCTGTGCCTGGTTTGCTGGGACCAAATGACCACAAATGACCATATTTCTTACGTCATCATTAAGAGCTAGTCATACATATACACACCACGTACTCTGGTCCCAGCAGATCAGGCACAATTTGCTATTTTATTTTTTACTGATTATGTATATAGTATACGTATGACTAGCTCTAAATGATGACGTAAGAAATATATATAGTATATAGGCATATACTATATACGTATACATATATACTCTATACTCTATACTGTATAAAGTGTGTAGTTGTAAGTTGATTAGCGGTATACTGTGGTTACTTTGCGCCAAAAACCATGACAGCTGTCCCGCCATTTGATGTTTATGCAAGAAAACAGCAAATCTGTGCCTGGTTTGCTGGGACCAAATGACCACAAATGACCATATTTCTTACGTCATCATTAAGAGCTAGTCATACATATACACACCACGTACTCTGGTCCCAGCAGATCAGGCACAATTTGCCATTTTATTTTGACTGATTATGTATATAGTATACGTATGACTAGCTCTAAATGATGACGTAAGAAATATGGTCATTTGTGGTCATTTGGTCCCAGCAAAACAGGCACAGATTTGATGTTTTTCTGCATAAACATCGAATGGCGGGACAGCTGTCACGGCGGAAGAGACCGGGCGAAAACATTACTTGCGCGCTCTGCTTGCGCAAGTAATAACGCTGCCGTTAGTCAATTATATGGTACTATTATTATAGCATTTTTCCATAATGGTCTAGTAGTTCATTGTATGAAACATAAATTCATGGCTACAACAAATACATTCCTTTTCTTCATGTACCTACAGTATATAACTCTTAGCTGCTGTGATATACTGTGTATGGTCTGAAAGTGTAATGCACTAAGGTAGACTAGGGGGCCCTAATGTGAAAAGGTGAATGGTATTGTATTGATGATGTCATGAGGTCAAAGGAGATGAAAGAGGAAGTAAAGAAGTGAACACATATATGAAGCTGCCTTGTCTGCGTGCACTTAAGTTATTTCTATACGAGAATACAACATATTTTGGCGACGAGGATGGCCGTATCTTCTACTATCCACCTGCCTGCACTATTCCTGCCCTGCCCGGGTCAACCTTCCTTTCCATTTGAAATGTGGATGAAGATTTTCGACAATTACATGCTTGTCATTCATGCGGAAGGGGACGCCTGGCCGGACAAACGGAAGTGTGCTACTACTCTACTTCATTGCCTGGGCGCAGAAGGCCAGAGGATTTTCTACGGTATTCCTGAAACAGGTGATACTTATGCTGCGGCTGTAGAGCTGCAACCTAAAGTAAAATCCTGCAACTCAGAGCATGTTCCAGCAGGAAGCAAATGCTCCGGAAACGTGATCGGGCCTCGTGAAGGTGTCATTGGGCCCTGCATGGTTCAGCAGCAGAGTGCAGACACAGAGGCTGCTCACGGCGTGAGGGTCGTGCTGTAAAAGATGTCCGCCAGACACATTGGCAGCAGGAGAGACACAAATCGATTTCCTGTGAGGAAGCACTGAGGGTAAGTGGAGCAGGGCCCCTTTAGTGAAGCTGTTATTAATTAATAGTGTCTCAGGAGGAGATTACATGATATGATTCCCGCGTCTTCATCACAGGCCTGCAGGCTAATGAAATCTGAGGGAAGCCTCTTGCACAAGACACACCTCCACTCTCCACTCTATTAAGATCCTGGAAGAACAACACTAATCTGTATATGGCTATATATATATATATATATATATATATACATATATATATATATATATATATATATATATATATATATATATATATATATATATATTCTAAATTAGGAATTTGATGGCTTTGTATGGGCTCATTTCATATCTGACTATTTTATCCTCATCATTACAAACATTAGACTAATGACTATAAGCAAATGGCTAAGCAAGAAAAGTGTGCTTCTTGGAGCACAGATATCCACCTGGTCTACATAAAGTATATAGTTAAATACTCCAAAGTACAGATACTAAATAAATAAATAAATACAAAAAATATAAAATACTCAAGAAAATCTAATTGTCTCCACCAGGCCGAAGGCATGTGGGGAGAGTATGTTTTGCACTCCGTCCGTCCGTGTGTCCGTGTGTCCGTGTGTCCGTGTGTCCGTGTGTCCGTGAACAGCTAATCTCGGCCACCGTTAACCCGGTCGATGCCATATTTTGCACACACACTCCCTGGATGCCAACCATGAACCTCTGCCCCAAACTTTCCAGAACGGCCTGTTATAGCGCCACCAGGAGGCCGCTTTGTGCAAAACAAGTTTTTGCACAGTACACCTACAGATTTTGTCCAAACATCACGCAAATTGGTACACAGTCTCTCTAGAGCCATTCAACGAAACGGGTCTTTCAGATTTATCAGACTCCATCCTGATTGGTTAAGATTGGCTTCCAAAGTTCACAGGAGTGCTCAGTTTCAAACAAAATGCTGCAAATCATGAACACATCGCGTGATTTCCGTGAAATTGTGCACCCACATTCCCACTAGGCCCAGGACGAAATGCCACATGAACAATTTCAACTCAGCCTCAAGGTGGCGCTATAACTGGCCGAAAAGTGTTTTTACCTCTAACTGCACGGATCTGTGGATAACCTGGTGGAGACCTGTGCCCGGAAGGGCACTTTTTCTAGTTTGTTATTGTTCACCAATGGTCGTAGGTGCAGCCAACAGGACACGAGGAAGCCCCCATGGGGCAGAAGGCTTTTGAATTAATGATATATGGTGGGTTTTTTTTGTTTTTGTTTAAGAAAGTAGAGCGGTGCTCGTTGGACACTGGCCTATACTTGGAATGATGCAAGTTGGAAATGAATGCCCCATCCAGTTATTATGTCTGTGTCCCTTTTATGCCCATGTATGGAGACAGACTCGACACCGGGCACTGCACTCCCTGTGGGGGTGTGGAACGCGTGTCGAATTTGAAGTCGTGGGGCGAATGGTTTTCGAGTTACGTGGATTTCAGACATACGTACACACGTACGTACACACCGAGACGTGGTGCATAATTATATATTAGGACTAGATTTGGTGAAGTATTAAAAAAGCATCTGAAACTAACAGTGACATTTGTAGCATTTGTGATTACCTCCCCTATGGGTTGAAGTGAAATCGCAGAACATCTTGATGGTTTGTCATGAATGAAAGATCCAAGGAATCCGGGGGGTTTTAGGACCAAACATTATACATCACCATGACGATGGGAGGATGTTCTTCCTTGGCCTCCTGGGAGGTAGGAACTAGGAAGCTTCACACCCATTGGTCCAGAGGTATCCGACTTAGCTGCTCAAAGTCAGACAAACAGACATTTCTCACAGGGGAGGAAAACAAAATCCTTGAGCCCAACCAGTCCGATTTTGTCCTGGCGGAGAAAATAATGAGACCTTGGCACCACATAATATGTACACAGTACGCTGCAGAACATTCTCAGGGATATAACAAGACAACTGTACTCTCTCTGCTACTCTGCTGACAAACACAATTTAAAGTTCATCATAATTTGTCATATACTCTCACTTTCATTAACTTGACCTAGATTACAAAGACTGCTAAATGCATTCTATCTTGCACCTACAGTAGTTGGATGTCTCTCTCTGATTCAGCCCGTATAGCAAAAGTTACAGAATTCAGCTCTTTTATGCAACTTTTATATATTCTCAATTGCGCATAAAGTAATGTATTTAAAACCTTTTTTTGTTTTAATCTTAATGATTATATGGCATACAGCTCATGAATATTAGAATATTTTACGAGACCACTAAAGCAATTATGTTTTAATCTATGTCGACCATCTGAAAAGTATATTAATGTATGCACTCAATACTTGGTCTGGGCTACTTTTGAAATTAAATTCAATTATTTAATCAATGGGTGTTGGACTCGTGGCATGCTGTGATCAGCCTGTGGCACTGTTGAGGTGCCATAAGTTAATTTGTATTGTTGAGTGTTATGTCTCAGACCTTCCCCTTGACAATACAACCTAGATTCTCCATGGGTTTCTGGTCAGGCCAGTTGGTTGGTCAGCTAAGCACAGTAATACCATGGTCAGTGCACCAGTTACTAGTAGTTTTAGCTATAATTTTTATCCCACGATTTTGTAACCCATTTTTCACCCATGTGTCAATTATCTATTGTGATCCTGGGACACACCCTCCGCCAACCTGGGGAGAGCAACGGACTTGAACTCATGCTTCCTTCATGAGTGTCCAAGTTGCTCCTTTACACCCGACAGGGGGGAGTTTCCCTGGTTGGACGTAGCGCGTGGAAGGAACACGTTATTCCAACCAGTTCCGTTCCCCTCCATCAGGCGCCCCGGCTGGCCAGGGGGAGGAAGTTTAGTGACCAGGATTACTGCATGTATTTTGGCTCTGTGGGCAGGTTCCAAATCCAGCTGTAAAGGAAAATCAGCATCTGCCAACTGCAAATTATGTTGCATTATTTCATACAGAAGGATGGCCTTCCTGCTAGGAATGTCGCACCTCCAACGGTGCCCATGGTGGACTATGCATGGCAGAGGGGCGTCCCCCTCCTCTTCCCTGAGCCAGGACTAGACCTGACCGCATACCATAAAATAGGACGTAGCTGCAGGCACCAGCCCAGCCTATAGGAGTCACAGTTACCACAGTGACAAAGCTCACCCTCCCCTGAACACAACCAACTGTGTTCATATTATATCATAGACGCTCAGCCAAGCCGAATGCCCCGCAGTGGATTTGAACCCCTAGAGTCCGTGACCAGTGTCGGGTCTAACAGCGCTATTTATAACGCTGTTATGTAACAAGTTAGTTTTGCAATTTAGTAGTCAGTTACTTAGTTAAGTCATGTAAACTGACATGGTGCGCTGAGTGCGCTCCCAGAGTGAAACACATTGCACATGAGAAAGAGAAAGTGGCTTCCACAGGGCATAACGTCATCATAATGATGATGATTGGTCAACATAGGGTAATTACTTTAGCCCTTTCTGTGCAGCATCAGTATTATATCCATATCATTAGACTGGATATTGTCTGTGATTTTGGATATTGTACTATTGGCATAAGTGTTCTATTCCAGTTTTTTAGAGTACAGCTTAGTTAGTTGCTGCGAGAGTGAGGTCTAACCAACACTAACTCGGGATTCCTGGATCGCTGCCCTCCACAAATTCCTATCCAACATCAGGTTCTTGAGCTCTGCAGTGTTGTCAGCCAAGCTGTCGCGCCGCAGCACGTCTACATTAAGTGGTACGCTTCTTTCTTCTCCTGGCTTTGCCCTGTGTTGGCTCCCAAACCACAATGTACCAGTGACATTAGGGAATATTTCTTCCTTTGAAAACAACGTGTCTGCAGATTCCTGTAGACTACAGCAACCTGCTGTTTTATTATTTATTTATTATTATTTGCAAAAGTGTTATGTAAATGCTATTCAGATATTCTTTTACAATTAAAAAAAAAAAAAAAAACCTTGGGGAAAACAAGTATTTCCATAAAGAATGCAGGAAAACTACAGGAAAGCCTGAAGTGTTGGAACGGTACATCTGTAGATAGGGCTATTCTCGAAGTACTGCCCTTTAGAGGGTTGCCATATTACCGTAATTGAGTCGATGTTTATTGATAGCAAAGGCAAAATCCGCTAATTGATACTGTAAGAGCAAGTGATAACTCACAAGAGGACGACGCACATCTGCAGTACTGTATGTCCTAGCGAGACACATCTGCAGTACTGTATGTCCTAGCGAGACACATCTGCAGTACTGCATGTCCTAGCGAGACACAAGTGTCGTCCTTTATGGAGGACAGTCACAGGACAGTGTGGAGTCAGTGGGACAATCAGAGGGGCCCGTGCTGTTGGAGGACGATCGAACCTGGGTCCTGATCAACGCACTGGATAACGGAGTTGCAGACCAGGGGCCAGAGGCTCTGGAGGGCCCAAAATGACTACTACATTTCTGCATAGACTACATAATCCAAAGAAAATTTACATCCAGTATAGTCAACTCCAAGCACCTTACCCATACGTGACAGCTCAGAGGAAGACAACCTTACACAGCCTTGTTCTTCATGGCCCCAAAGTCCAACAATTGTGAACTGACATCCTTGACACAATATCAAGAGGAGCCCTATTGCCATCCAACTAGGGCGTGCGTGCGTGCGTGCGTGCGTGCGTGCGTGCGTTCGTTCGTGAAAAGAAAGAAAGAAGAGGTTTTGAGTGAGCAGCCTGCTATTTCATTTTTTATGCATTAAGCTCAACTGAACGTGAATGTCTAATAATGCTGGAGTGACATGGTTAGGTTATGTCTGCACTTGGATTTACATATCCCAAAGACAAAGTCAGATGGAAATAAGGACTTCCTACGGCCCTGACCACCCCCAGCCATGAGCTGACTTCATGAGTGTGAGGAGACTGGAGATTGCACGACACGTAGACACCAATCACAAGTTTTACTTTGACAAGTTTATAAGAAGTGAAAGAAGAAGCAAGAGGTGGAAAAGGTCTTCCTTCAGATAGATGAGTTGGTTGAGAGTGTACAATAGATGAACTCTATTATTACAGCTTCGTCTGAAGAGACTAGAATAGACCCTGAAGAGAATGCTTGTCAACCCCGTTGAATGCACCTCTCTTCCACTGATTATGTTTTGTCTCATTAACAGAGCAGTTGAACTTCCATTGTGTAGAAAAACTCATCACCATTGACACAGCAATGACCTTGTGCCCCCAGTATTAAGTCTTTCAGTGAGGGACACTGTTGTATGACGAAGTGTACACACTTTACAGTATGTCTTATTGTCCCGTGAACAGTTCCTTCCTCACCAGGTTGTCAAGTACAGTAGAATGGTCTAGTCACCACAGTCCAGTCTGGCTGCTTAAGTTGTGTGTGTGTGTGTGTGTGTGTGTGTGTGTGTGTGTGTGTGTGTGTGTGTGTGTGTGTGTGTGTGTGTGTGTGTGTGTGTGTGTGTGTGTGTGTGTGTGTGTGTGTGTGTGTGTGTGTGTGTGTGTGTGTGTGTGTGTGTGATTGATTGATTGATTGAAGTATTGATTAACAGTTTGCAGAATTACAGTACATTTCAAGCACAACTCAATACAAAAACTGCTAACGAGCATTACATTTGTTTACGGGCCCACCATTTTCAATTCATCAGAACATTTAGAGACGTACAAATATCCACTTCTATATAGCCATTAGCCAAAAACAGGAAAGCATCATAAAGGAGGTCAAAAGGAAAGAAAAACACATACAGTGACCGGAAAGGGGGGGGGGGGGATTCAGACGGGGGGCCAGTTTCAAATTGCAGCTGTCCGTAGGTGCCCTTTGAGAGCGGTTTTGAAGGAGTCAAGGGATTTGCATGTCTAAATGACCGAATCTGGGTTGCACATGGTTTGTTGAACTCCCTCTGGTGTTGTGGGTACATGTGGACTTTGTTGACATTAAGGAAGTATTTAGACAGCTATATGGGTATCTTGGTGGTGTATCGAATCTTGTGGACCAGACCCATTGCAAGATGCTGTACTCTGTCGACCCTAAGCCATTCCAGTCTGTCAAAGTGGGCAGGGGTGAGGTGGGTTCGGGGAGTGAGGCCAAGTAATAGCCTGACCAGTTTGTTTAGGGAAGATCGGAGCCTTGTTTTAAGGGCCTAGGTTTTTGTAGAAGGCTTTGATGTGCTCTACACCAAAACGCCCAGAGTGGGAGGGTATTTTGTTAACCACCGTTGTTGCTATGTTTGTAAAGAAGATGTTTAAGTAGTTGGCCTCAAACTTGTCAGTGTTGTTCGATTTGATGTTTATGTTTGTGAACCTGGTTTTCAGTTTCTGACCGCAGCCTAGGATTGTTTTTGTTTTCCTCTGCTTTATCATTGATAAAGTTTATTTTTGCAGTTTTGGTCAAGGCAGTATAAGTTTGTTTCTTTGCTTGTTTCGTTGGGTTTTTAGGTTGTCAAGCTGAGCTTGGGGATCACTGTTGAAGCGCTTGGCAAGCTTTGACTTGGATTTTAGAAATTCAGAGCATTTTTTGTCTCTGGCTTTCATTTCTAGTGGAGGATATTAAGTCAATATTTCATGAGAATCGTTCACTTTATGGTACAAGCACCAACATTGGCACACGAGTGCTTCGGAACCTACTCTCTCAGAAAAGTACGTTGTCCACTTGAAAAAACAAACACAATTTTTCAAGATGGCCGCCAAATGAAAAAGGCCTTTTGTGGCGGTTCTGGACAACCGTGGGTCCGACCGACTCGAGACCGGGCACTGCACTCCCTGTGGGTGTGTGGAACGTGTGTGTCGAATTTGAAGTCGGTGGGGCGAACGGTTCTCGAGTTACGTGGATTACAGAAGTACACACACACATAATTTGTGCAATTAGCAGATCATTGGAACGGTTGTTCGCTTGGTGATACAAGCGTGACATTTGCCGTGAACATTCCTTTGGTCAACTCTTTCACTTTTTAAACCGAGCCATCCAAAAATCCAATATGGCGGTGATATTTCAAGATGGCCACCAAAATTAGACTGGTTTTGCATTTCAGCATATATTTGGCTATACTTTTGTGATGTACTGTACCATACTACTGTATAATACTGTACGGCACTATAGGGCATCATACTGTACCATACTGTACTGTACAGTACAGTACAGTACAGTACAGTACAGTACAGTACAGTACAGTACAGTACAGTACAGTACAGTACAGTACAGTACAGTACAGTACAGTACAGTACAGTACAGTACCGTACCGTACTGTACTGTACTGTACCGTACTGTAAAGTACTGCATGGTACCATACTATACCGTACTGTACTGTACCGTACTGTACTGTACCATACTGTACCGTACTGTACTGTACTGTACCATACTGTACCATACTGCATGGTACCATACTGTACCGTACTGTACCTTACTGTATGGTATCATACTGTACCATACTGTACTGTACTGTACTGTACCGTACTGCATGGTACCATACTGTACCGTACTGTACTGTACCGTACTGTACTGTACGGCATCATACTGTACTGTACCATACTTTATGGTATCATACTGTACCATGCCGTACCGCACGTTACTGTACCGTACTGTACTTTACCATACTGTACTGTAACATACTATAGTGTACTGTACAGTACCGGGTGTGTGTGTGTGTGTGTGTGTGTGTGTGTGTGTGTGTGCACGTGCAGGGAAAAGGGGAGGGGTCGGTTAATGTGGAAATTGTAATGTAATTTGTGTCACAGTGAAATGTTGTGCAATAACAGTATGTCATACAAAAGCAATATTTGTACAGTAAATATGACATGGATGAATGTAGTGCAGATGGATTTCTGTGGCATGCATCATTTTTTGTGCATAGAGAGATGTGTGCTAACGGAGTGATTTGGTAGGAGAAGTCGGACGGATAAACGGACATATTGCTTTGCATCCCCTATAGTAGTAGAATCTAGGATGAGCATCAAAACTATATATTTTAAATACTTTTCATTAGCACATGCTTGAATTTTACATTCCATAGGGCTGGACCACACATGGACCCCATTTGGTTTTGTTTTCTGCATCTTCCTCTGTGACCTGCCACCTTCATGTCATCTCTCACAGCATCCTTAAACCTCGTCTTTGGCCATCCTCTTACCTGGCAGCTACATCTTCAGCATCCTTCTCCCAATGTACCCTCATCCCTCCTTTTCACATGTCTAAACCATTTCAACCTCACCTCTCTTGCTTTATCCCCAAACCTTCTAACCTGGGCTGATCCTCTAATTCAGTAATTTCTGATAATGTCCTTCCTTTTCACTCCTAATGAGAACCATAGCATCCTTAATTCTGCCACCTCCAGCTGTGCCTCCTTTTCATCAGTGCCACCGTTTCCAACCGTACGGCATGGCTGGTCTCACTACCATCATATACATCTTCCCTCTCACTGGTAGCCTTCTGTCACAAATATTTCCTGACCCATACTATGTCCCATATTCTCAATACATTGGCTTCTCTTGCTAGAACATTTCCATCTCTATACTCACCTTAACCTGTTACACTACTGTCTACTGTCTGGTCAATTGGTACAAATAATTTTCTCCCTCCCTCACCATCTCTCTTTGCACTTACTGTACATCTCAAATAGCCCTGACCACTTCTTAGCCCACACCACCTGACATCACATCTCTCTCTTCTTACCCATCATCTAAAAAAAAACCCAATGGGCATTGCCCATTGACATATATTCAAGTCTGTGTGTGTGTCTGTACATCTGTAATCCACATAACCCGAGAACCGTTCGCCCCACCGACTTCAAATTCGACACACACGTTCCACACACCCACAGGGAGTGCAGTGCCCGGTCTCGAGTCGGTCGGACCCACGGTTGTCCAGAACCACCACAAAAGGCCCTTTTCATTTGGCGGCCATCTTGAAAAATGGTGGCCATTTAGTTTTTTCAAGTGGACAACGTACTTTTCTGAGAGAGTAGGTTCTGAAGCACTTGTGTACCAAATTTGGTGCTTGTACCATAAAGTGAACGATCGTGTCATTAATATCCTCCACTATTCAGTCAGTATGTCCGAATTCATCCATGGCTCAGAGCGGTTTTTGAACCTGAGGGTTCTCAGGGGAGCCATGTTGTTCAGTACTGATGTAAATTTGGTTTTGAAGCTAAGCCTTCGAATAGTGTGCTCTTGAGCTGACTGACACTATGCAGATCACAAAATTACTGAATGACACACAGGTGCTTCCTTACCTTGCATGTCTGTATTCATATCGCCAATTAAGATTGTCTCTACACATTCCTCTCCAGCATAAGCACCCCTCAAGAGTATCATAAAAGTGGGTAGACGGTGCCAACTAATACTGATTTAGCATTTTTGCTGCAAATCAGTACGAGTAATGTATTCAATGTGTTTGTGAATATACATGCACACGCCACCACCATGTCTGTTTCTGTCATTTCTGAAAAGTACAGTCCTTTGGCGCCGATAATAGTGGAGATATCGTCGGTGTTGTAGTAGGCTGAGGTAGACAAAGGGTCTGGTGGTGGTGGTAGGCCTGGGCCTGGGCCTGGCCCGTCGTGCGGTCTAGCTGTGTGGTTCTGGTGGGCCACTGGCGACGCGCTGTTGACTGGGTCTGTGTTGGCCTCTGGTGGTCGGTGGCGCTGGTATCCGTGGGTGACTGACTTGGTGGAGGGCTAAAGTTTATAACTTGGCTCCTTCTGCTCAGTGGAGGGATGTATTCAGCGTCCAACCCCGGTGTTAGGCTAGATGAGACCTGCAGTTCCTTTGTTGTGTCGGCCACGGTGCTATTGTTGCTAGCTGCCGCCTGCTCACAGACGTGTAGCAACCTTCCCTGTTGAGATCTTGTTGTGACCGGTCCTGGGTTGAGTGCAATCTCCCTTTTATTTTATATCTTCCTGTCCGGGTTCGAGCCGTTACGCTACGGCCTGGGCCATCCAATACCATCTTTATCCTTTCTGATTTCCCCTGTATTTATTTCAATAGCACAATATTGATAACCATCGCGATAAAGGCCAGGAACTTCCTCTTGTCCATCCATATGTTTGGCCCATTTCCATTAGATTTTTCCTTCCTTTTGTGTTCTGCTGCCTCCACCAGTTTGTCCACCATTTCCCTCCGTTCTCCTCAGAGTCAACACCGCTTCAGCATACGATATTCCCTTTTCTCTCTGATCCTCTTTACATTTTCTACTTTTTCCCCTTCTAGGACACCCTGCATAATGCTTTTTCTTGCAATGTATGCATTCTGGTTCCTCCTTCTCTGCACAGGACTCATTGCACTCTACCCCCCCACATCTCCCACACTTTCTGGCAGTGGCGTGCACAGATAGACACTAGGGGGTGCTAGAGCCTAGTGCCTTTTGGCAATGTGCTCTTAATTTGTAGTGTGTGGACCATGGTGACATTGATCAATTATTGATGGAAACGCTTCTACTATATTATTTAGGCCCCCACAATCTAAAGCTACCGGTATGTTTCTATGTCAGTGGTTCTTCGATTTAAAAAAATATAGCAGACCTACAAGCTCGTAGCGTGCCACTCGGTGGCGTGCCATAATGCTAACACCAAAATGGGTTCCCGCCCCAAAATGGGTTAAGGCAACCAGCCGGTTCCACACGCTGCACAAGGTGCCCTTTTTTCACTTGAGCACCTGCCCCTCTAAATGTCTGTGCACGGCACTGCTTTCTGGGTCCTTTACAAAGTGCCGCAGCATGTCCGTACTCCTCACAGCAGCAGCAGCATCTGAGGGGACCTGTGTCGTACGGCCTGACCCTGTACAGTATGTGACATAATCCATTATAATCCACAACAATCCTTTCTGGGAGATCCCCGCATGAAACATTAAACACACTGACTGACTGACTGACTGAGAAGGCTCCTTCTTTCCGTCTTTGAATCTTCACATTCTTCTCACCTTCTTGACTTCATCCGTTTCCATAAATGGCTCTAATCCCATTTCCAGTGGCACCCCACTGATCACTCCTCCTATCCTGTTTGATGCTATACTCCTAGCTCAAAGCACCTCACCCTATGTCCGTATTTTTTTTTAATGCCCGACATAGCGATGGCGTCCAACATCTGCTTCCTTGTTCTGCATTCAATAATCACAATACCACTTCTATAGCAATCCTGATCCATTTAACCTCTCCTAGACATTTCCCAACACACCTTGCCACGCTATACTGATCCCTGAAGATCCCATCTACCTTTGAAACCGTTTTCATTCCAATGACAAACTTTTCTTCTGGGCTTCACTTCTTCACTTCCTGAACTATTTTATTTTCCTTTCCTCTTGTATCCTCGTCATTTTGACTTTAGCTCTCGGCGTCCTCCTCCATCTTCCGCCCCAAACTTTTTCAGACCACCCGTTTTGGTCGTTGAAGAGGATGATCGAGCGGGGAAAAGAAGTGCGACCGTTCATGCTTAAACCGGACACACAACTGAGTGTCGCGCGTGCGTGCGTGCGTGTGCGTGTGCGTGTGTGTGTGTGTGTGTGTGCGTGTGCGTGCGTGTGCGTGTGTGTGTGTGTGTGTGCAGAGGTGGACAGAGTACTCAACCCCAGTACTTAGAGTACAAATACGAGCTGTTCAGATTTACTCGACTACAAGTAAAAGTAGCAAAATGTTACTTAAGTAAGAGTAAAAAGCAAAGCTTTTGCACACCTACAGGCGACAGGTGTGTAGGAGAGGGTACGGTGCCCCAAAAATTTAAAAGGAAAACAACCGCACACTGTCTTCAAATGCAGTGACCAACTTTTATTTCAGGGAAACAGCAACGTCAGGCTATCTTTATGTAAAGCTGTTTGCCTGAAATAAAAGTTGGTCACTGCATTTGAAGACAGTGTGCGGTTGTTTTCCTTTTTCACTTAAGTAAGAGTAAAAAAAAGTACTGGCTTTTAAATTTATTCAAGAGTAAAAGTACATTTTTATTTTGAAAATTGCTGATTTTTTTTTCAGAGAAGTAGCCTAACTCTGAAACCACATGCACTGCATGCACTGATGTGCTTGCTTGTAGAACTACGTTATCATCTTATATAGTATAACAGGATTATACTTTCCTTTTTGGATACAATACAGAAAATGAAATTGATTGTGAGCGAGATAATTAAACCCTGCTGCCTCTGATGAGCTCTGCTGACGCGGAGTGGGAAGCCACAGACAGCCACAGACAGACTAGACACAGACAGCCACAGACAGACTAGACAGTAGACACAGACGGACTAGACACAGACAGCCACAGACACCGCTAGAGGAGGGCCACAGACACCGCTATAGAGAGCAGACGTGGGGAAGAAACAAAAGCACTCGGGAAGTGTTCTAGTCCCAAAACAGAATTGCTTTAAAAAAGGCATGAATTAATACAATTAGTAACTGTCATTTGTGTAGCCTTTGTTGTCATTTGTTTCATTTGACTCAACTTTTTGATCAGATTTTTACATTGTTTATTTGCCTTTCTGTATTCATCTTTTTGATTGCTTTCATGCTTTTAATTTGTAATTTGACTATTTGACTATTGTTCAAACAAATTGCCAAATTGTGAAAACCAGCTAATCCAATTAGCTTTTATATCACTCCATCTTTTTGTTTATTTCTCAAGAAGCGATTGTCTACCAAATGCCAGGGCATAATGAAAAGAATTATCCAATTAAATTTTGTCGCCAACATTTATAAATAGTCTGTAATAAAGTGATGGATTTCCAATTAATCGCTATCTTCTATTCATTTATCAATAGCCATGTCAGAGTTTGATTGAACACAGCAATTACAAACAACTCAATATGTTCTGTATGTCTGGCTATTAGAATTTCTCTCCTCAGATCTATCAGAGATGAAGTATAGTCTCCAGCTAGCATAACCCCCTCCTAAAGCTGTGTTTTTCTATGAATAATACATATAGTACCAATTCATTTGTATTGCTATGGAGCAATACGGTAAAATATTCTTGAGCTTTGGCTGACGTGATGCACTCTGCAGTCAGATACAATTCACACAGTTACTTTGAGTAACTAAAGCTAACACTGCCTCTGCACTGCAGTACGGTCAAATAACACATCCAAATGGAAACTGGTAATCATCTAGTTGCGCATTATCAAATGTCTTCTAATTTTCTATGAGGAAATGTGGGTGTCGCTGAAAACGAATAGCCATTGATTAGTGACACTCTGTCCCTCCTCTTCTCAGATTAGTCAGCAATTGATCCATGACAGCAATTTCACGCTTGCGATCCACCAATCGACCTGGTCATAATGTGTGGCCCATGCCTGCCTCTTTTATGACCTCATTCATCAGACTGCCACCTGCAGTACGGTATACGCCCTCTTTGTACAGTTTGTAGCCATAGAGTATACGCTATTATAATGCATTTTCCTCATGTAAAACAATGTGTTGTATACAGTAACTGCACATGCCTGTTACAAATCAATCCAATAAGTTTCACCGTTCACTGAAACTCAATAAGCACAAAAAAAAAGCTAACCTTCTGGAATCATGTAGGCTACAGTGCAATAGTCCAGATAGAATTTCTTTATGGTTCACTCAACCATGGGTACCATGTCCTGATGGAATTCAAACTTGGACTTCAAGCTCAATTACTGTAAAACCAACTGAGCAGGAGGAGTATAGTGTAAGACTGGATTGATTATTTTTCTGTTTGGATGTATGGGCTGTCAAGGCCAGAAAATAGTGTTTTTTAACACTCAGTAGGGGTTTCCGCATAACCTCCTGGTATGATGATGATGTCATGCACATAGTAACCTCTATTATTACCGGGTGGTGGCGTACAGTAGAGGTACAGTATACACCCACCACCACAGAGGCATGAGTTAAATTCCCAGCAGTGGAGCCTCGATCTGGCACTCCAATAAAGCAATAGACCATTTTCCTGACAGCCATATTGAAATTAAATAAGACACGTACGCGCACACATGCATGCGCATTATCGTGCACGTGTGCAACGCACACACACACAGTACTTTACTACTACTTAGTACTTATGCCTATCGCTCCTTTTCATGGAGCATAGGCCGTTGACTCCAGTCCGCCAGAGTCCTCTATCCTGGGCCTTCTTTTCCATGTGTTTCCATGTCAGGCCACACTGCTTGATGTCAGTCTCAAGGTCCCTGCGCCAGGTGTTCTTCGGCCTCCCTCTCTGTCTTTACACATACAGTACACACACAAAAACATGCAAATGTCTATAGCCTATTTAGAAACAGGGTTTACGTTGCTTAATCATATTCATAAAAGTCAAAATAATTATTTTTGCCACAAATAATCATTTTAGATGTGAGAGAAGTGGGGGGGATGCCGCTCCCCCACTACACCCCTGGTGGGGAGTGGGTTAGTCGTCAATAGGGTGACCAGATCCAACTGTTCATTTGAGGGACAAAAGTATATCGCTTGTGTGGGACGGGATGGGGTTAGGAACGTATTACCTAATGCCTTGATGTAATATTCGACCATATACTGCAGGCCTAATATTGCCTATCATTTTGTTATTAGACCACTGGTGGTATGGCTGACTTGTTATACTGTAGCCTAGCGGATATTTCTCATGTTATTTTAACAGGCTTTAAAACACATCTTTGCAGGAAAGGTGAGAATGAGAGAGCTTTACAACAGAAAGCCAACTATTAGGTGAAAGGTATAGCCTCGGAAACCTAGACGTTTTTAGTCTGGGGCCGAGTCCACTTCAATACGGCATACAGTAGCGCAAACATTCATCACTCTCTGCTGATTTCTGATCGTCTGCACCTTTGTTAAATTGTCGCACACACTCCTCTCTCTCTATGGCGCTCTAATTAATTAGTCTCATGTCGCGCATCTGCGTCTAGATTCTCCCGGCGGATCCTGTCGGGAGCTGCCTATGCCATAGGTGGACCCCAGGCTAGGTGAAAGGTGACTAAGTATTTATGGCATTTGAACACTGATGCCAGCCAGTCACAATGTGGGACAGGGTCTCAATTTGTAGGACACCTGAAAACCATGCAAAGGGGAAATATCTGGTCACCCTAATTGGCAACCCTTGAACCCTAGCATTGATACTGTATTTTGCAAAACAAAATAATCCTTGACATTTGGGCCTCTCATCCATGCAAAACTGTTTCCATCTCTAAAATATAGATTAAAAAAAGTGTGTGTGTGTGTGTGTGTGTGTGTGTGTGTGTGTGTGTGTGTGTGTGTGTGCGCGCATACGTTTAGGTCGGTGTAACCATGTACCATGTGTTTGTGGAAACAATGACATCACAGATGTCATCACAATGAGATCTGTTGAGACCAGGAAGTTGTACATGCTCAAATGTGTGCATGTACAACTTCCTGGTCTCAACTGCCATGTTTCTTTCCTTCCATGGAGCAACATGACGTCGCCCGTACGGATCGCGTCTCGTCCTCTTTAGACAGTCCTTGACCTGAACTAGCTACACAGGCGGCGCATCATTAATGGTGGATATAGGCTACCATATGTTGTTTATGTCATCATTAATGGTGGATATAGGCTAGCATATGTTGTTTATGTTTGGTTCACTGGTGAGCAAATTGCCGTCTGCTGCACCCATAGTCCATAGCGTCTGTAGTAATATCCGCAGACGTATCTGTGACCTCCCATTCACTATGCGTATATCTATTCTACGTCTCTAGAAAAGAGTCACCCTAGTCAGCAACAACTTTTAACTTTAATTTTTGTAGAAGAGGCATACTAATTGTTTGTGCCGTTTGCTTTGATTGAATAAAGTGTTAGTGTTGATTATCGTGTATTGATCTAATTATAGTAAATTAATACTACTAGCCCTTACCCGTTGTGGCCCTGGGTGCGTTTTCGCATTTTTAATTCACTAATAAATTCATAATTAATTTACAATTTGTTAAACTGGAAAAAGGGCTTTGTTAAGACCTCCATATTATTATGGTCAATGCCTGTGTGAAAAGTGGGATCGATTGGTGCAGGCAGTGAGGAGCTACGGCAGTCACAGTGACAGACAGACACACACACACACACACACACACACAGACATTGACTGAATTATAGTATGATGATGATATGATGATGATAAATACTAATTACTAAAAAGATAAAGGTTTTCTGCGTTTACATGTGTACAGGTAGGGTACACAGCACATGTGTTACTATGGTTGTGGGGAGAGGATTTATTAAAAAGAATTACGGAGTTAGATAAATATCTGTTTATAAACAATAACCACATCTGTGTAGCCTTATAGTGACCCTGGGCATGAATCTACACTCTGTTTTTGACATTAATGGGGAACAATGCCCAAATAATATGCAAATAAAATAAAATAAAACCTCAAGGATCAATATGGGCACCATGGCTTTCTGAAATACCATGTTTTGTCTGCCGGTGCAGCCACCATAAAAACAAGAAATCATTCAGTTAGTGTACAATCAAAATTATTTTCCCTCAATGGTACCCAAGAACTATATTTTATGGCCCTACGTATTTTTGTTGTGATTGTAGTGTGCCTTCTGCCACTTAAATCGATTATAAATTGGTGTTTGTAGAGCATACAGCGCGTGACATCAAAACACTTTGTCGATTAAGGGCCTCCTCTCAAACAGACTCCACTTTAGCGTTATACATGAGGAACTCTACAAATGAGTTTCGGCATCCTGCCTGCTTTGCATCAAATTAAACATCACAAGCTAGGCTCAGAAACCTAATTTCATGGCACATTCCCACTTCTACTGCAGGTCAATATGGGAACGTTTCTCTGTGCAACTGCTCTCAGTCCTCCATTTTGCCACTTTTGAACCACTTTATCATCTGTGCTCGACCGCTCTCTTTGCACACAACACCCTAAAACACATTTGGCTTCCTTGAGTGCACAGGTCACTTATTTATTTCATATAAAGTCAAACTTTAGCCGACTGTCTGAAACGGGTATGACTGAAAGACTCTGAATGGTATTACTATTATAGATTGTTTGGTCATTTGGCTCCAGTGGTGTCAGTCCAGCCAAAGCTAACGGCAAGGTGACAGCACGTGTGCACGCGCAGCGCACATGCAATTTCTCGGGTATAGCCCTGTTATTTGCGTCTTTTTATGCCCTATTTTACTCGGGTATGTGCAGGTATTTGCCGGTTTTTTGGGGGGCATATTTTCCTCCATTTCCCTCTATTTTCCTAGAAATATTAAGTTGAGTGTCTTTGAGACTAACCCCTGCCGATTTGCCATGAAGCTTACAATCAGAAATGTTAAATAACAACATAGGGCATAAACTGGATTGCCATACCCTGTTTGGCGCTACAGTACACAATGGCATAGTTTTTTCTCTTATCAAATGTGACCAAATGTTTCACATACTCTGTGTGTGTATACATACATACTATACTATACTATACTATACTGCCCTATACAAAGCCAAAGTGCAGTATTAAGTTTTATGTATCCCAAAGGACAAATTAGCCTCTGTGGTTTTAGGGGATAAACAATTATCTCAAGAACAATTAGTGTAATATCACTTATATGCCAATATCACACTTGGCTGACCAGTTGAAACACTTTTAAACCCATTTACCAGTTAATTGTATTTTTGTATTTACTGCCCTCTGGCTTTGTAGTAGCGTGGCTTTTGCCAGACACAATGACTGTTGGAAGGGCGTTCCACATTTTGGAGGCATAGGAGCAAAATTAATTTAGTCCCTTGTTTGTGCCAAATCTGGGTTGCACATGGTTTGTTGAACTCCCTCTGGTGTTGTGGGTGTGGTCTTCGTTGACATTAAGGAAGTCCTCTGGTGTTGTGGGTGTGGACTTCGTTGACATTAAGGAAGTATTTAGGTACATGGGTATCTTGGTGGTGTAGTGAATCTTGTGGACCAGAAGGTCAGAGGAGTTGTGGATTAACCAAGTGGTAAGATAATTGTAAAGTTATCTAAATTTTTGCATAAACGATTCACCTATCCTTTCATTCTAATACAAAGGAACATGACATGCAACATTACTCATGTGATGTGTCACTGTGTCCCATGAGAAATAAACATTCTCCCTTTATCTCCCTATTCTTCCGAGATCTAATTTCTAACTTGTCTTTAGCTGTGGTATAAACAGATTGAGTACTCACATTGAATTCTGATGCTGAAATCTCTCTGCTCATCACACAAATGACAGTAATTCATTAGCTCAATTCATTTAGTTGAGTTTTAGTTTCCATTGTCGGATTACACAGAGGATATTATTACAGAAGGGCTGTTTCCACTCACTGAAAGGACACGGAGTCCCCTAAGCAGATGGGATTTTTAATTAACACAATGCCATTGCCTCTGTTTAGCCACTGCCGTTGACTTAAGGGCGCAGTCATGCTGGGTTATCCTAATATGTGTTTGAGTACTGTGCACAGTTGGTACTTGACATGCATCTTGTACATTGTAATTAGTTAAAAATGTGAATAAATTTTATCTGATTAAATTAATCCGGTCAGGACACATTCTGATTATGAGGTATTGTAGCCTCTCTAACCATCAAATTGTCAGTGCCACAAATGTGGGTAACATTTTTGTGCACATTTTAGAGAAGTACAGTAGATCAATTATCCTTGGGAACGAATGGTTCCTGATGCTAGTACAGTGTGTTACACTGACTTGCCTCCAATTCAACCACCAGAATTTCTCTAGAGTCTGCCCACACTGCCAGCGATTTTAGCGTTTTTAGTGTCCCTATGTATGTATATGTACGCGTCCCCCCCGTACACATACACAGCACGGAGAGCACAGAAAGCTGCAACACGCAACACGATAACTCATTTCTCGAGCGTTTTGGACGTGGGAAGGCTCGCCGGAACCGGGCTCCCCTCACGGTAACTCTGTCATTTCTCAACCGTTTCAGACGCAGGGCGGCTCGCCGGAACCAGGCTCCCCCCTGGGCGCGTTCCTGGGGGTCTGGATGTTGTGGGGACCCCCCGGGCTCCCCACACGGTAACTCTGTCCTTTCTCAACCGTTTCAGACGCAGGGCGGCTCGCCGGAACCGGGCGGCCCCCCTGGGCACGTTCCTGGGGGTCGGGATGTTGTGGGGAGCCCCCGGGGACCCCCACATGGTACAGTTGCAGTCGCTCACTTCACAGGTGTGTAAATAAACATTCGCTCTGACATAATATATACCTATTCAAAGATTTGTGCCCCATTTTTACGATTTTTCAAAAATAGCAGATCTACAAGCGGTGGATGAGCTTGTAGAATAGATCTTTATTTGTCATTGCAACGATGCAACGTGTACAACGGATTTAAAAGTGTCAACCAATCAGTGCATCATATCACAAAATAACATACAAGCTAAAACAAAACACACATGACTTCTTGTTATTGCACAACCCCTGTAGCACTAATGCACAAACATGTAATTTTAGCTGTTATCGCACAAGATAGCAGAAAAACAAAACGTGTCGCAGCAACAGATCATTTTTTAGCAGCATTGAGTGCAACTACCGCTGTGGGATAGGAGCTGTTACTGAATCTGTTGGTCCCTGACTTGATCACTCTGTGCCGTCTGCCTGATGGCAACAGTTCAAACAGTGAGTGAGCGGGGTGGGAAGTGTCTTTCATAATGTTCTGAGTTTTTTTATGACAGCGGTCTCTGTGTAGTTCTTCCAGTGTGGGGAGAGGGCAGCCAACGATCTTCTGTGCTGTATTTATGACCCTCTGGAGCTTTTTCCTCTGCGCCACTGTACAGCTGGTGTACCACACACACACTGTACAGCTGGTGTACCACACACATATACAGTATGTCAATATGCTCTCTATGGAGCACCGATAGAAGGACACCAGCAGTCTCTGTGTGATGTTGTTCCCCCTGAGCACCCTCAGGAAGTAAAGTCTCTGCTGGGCTTTCTTCAGCAGCTCGGAGGTGTTCGTGCTCCAGGTCAAGCCCTCCTCCATGTGGACTCCCAGAAAGTGGCAAGAGGACACCCTCTCCACACAGTCCCCATTGATGAACAGTGGTGGAATGTCCTTTTTCTTCCTCCTGTAGTCTATGGCCAGCTCCTGGGTCTTGGATGTGTTCAAGAGCAGGTTGTTCTCTCTGCACCAGTCCGTCAGCTGCACCACCTCATCCTTGTAGGCAGACTCATCTCCCTTGGAGATGAGCCCTAATACTGTGGTGTCATCCGCCAACTTCACCATGGTGTTGCTGCGGTGGACGGGGGTGCATTTGTGTGTGTGTGTAGATCTGCTATTTTTCAATAGCTAAAGTATAACAGAATGCTTGAAACACCAAAAGGGGTTCCCGCCCAAAATGGGTTAAAAATGGTTTAGTTTGCATAATCGTTTATTTTGGTATAATAATGCTTTGATATGTTCATAATCTATTCTAACTCTCGTGACTAGCGAGAATAAAGTAATTAATTTGCATTATGTGGTGAACAAAACCGATGCGACATCAACCGGAACCAAACACCGGATCACACGGCTTTTAATAACGAACACCAGGCTTTCCTCCGTGGTGGAATGGGCATAATCCAGGGATCCAGGGAACTTTGATTGTTCGCTAAGAGTTTTGGACAAAATGTGGAGTGGCCTGTTATAGTGCCACCATGAGGCTGATTTAACAGATTTGGGGTGGAGGTTCTTCCTAGCCTATTGAGAGTGTGGTGGTGTGCATATACTGTATACACAGTTTCATGTAGATCGGTACAGTGATGTTTGAGATGATCTGTTCATATTCACACACGCAAGCAGGGGCAAAAACATAATCTCTGCCTCCCGGGCAGGCCTGGTGAGATATATTTTCGGGCTCCATTTCCGTCACCGATAAACCCCTTATCCATAAACTTCTTTGCCTTTTGTTTTACTATTTTGAAAAACAATCTTTTAATAGTTCAAGTAGCCAATCTGTGAGCTTGTAGACTGGCCATTTTAACTATTCAAAAATGTTTTTCATAGTAGTAAAACAGGCAAAGAAGTTTAGGGATAAGGGGTTTAGCGGTGACGAAAATGGAGCCCATAATAAACTCCACTGTATCTACAATCTATCAACAGTTACGCCTACGCCATGCATGAACAGGGCAATATTAAATATTGACCAATTTGGCGATGTACATCCTAGTAATCCATAAGCGACCTTGGGTTTCTTGAAAGGTGCTATATAAATTCAAGTTATTGCAAGAGTCTGTGTGCAAGGGTGCCAGAGTCCACTTCAAAAGGCAATAGTCACTATAGTCAGTAACACGCAGTGTGGGTCTCAATGCGAATCAGGTTGTGTGTAGACTGATAACAAAGGACCGCATGGCCAAGGTGCTTTGTTTGGGATGAGTCTGTGGCTCAATGTGCTCCTCATCCTTGTGTCTGTGGCTCAATGTGCTCCTCATCCTTGTGTCTGTGGCTCAATGTGCTCCTCATCCTTGTGTCTGTGGCTCAATGTGCTCCTCATCCTTGTGTCTGTGGCTCAATGTGCTCCTCTTCCTTGACAACTCATCATGGAGGCCATGGGAGGGTTTCTATAGACCGATTCCGTACCGGTCTCATGGTCGCAGCCTACGTATTTCCTGTAGGCGGACTCGACGTAGCTGCGGGGTTTAAACCCTCACCAGGCGCACCTCTTCCACTACAGTGAACGGCAGAGTGACTGATGTTAGTTTGCCTCAACCTTTACTCCTTTACATGCTTTTTTACTAACACTAACATTACAAAGATGCCCAGAACATCGAGATGAACCTGTGTAGTTTATGGCTGCTCCAACAGTAGTGGCAACATAACAAATAAAATAAAACGGAATGTCTAATATCCACCGCAATGGCTGAGACCAGAGCCATTGAGTAATGGTTGAGACAAAGCCGTGAAGAATCCTGCAAGATACATAATTTCAGTCTTACCCAATACCCAATCTTTCTGTTTTATGAACACAAGGCTGCTGTATTTTATACCTCATACTAAGCATTTAAAGTATGAGGTATAAAGTACAGCAGCCTTGTGTTAATAAAACAGAAATATTTGGTATTGGGTAAGACTGGCGTTATGTATCTTTCACTGATTTGTCTCAACCATTGCTCAATGGCTCTGGTCTCCGCCACCGCGGTGGATATTAGACATTCCGTTTTTATTTTATTTTTATGTTGCCACTACTGTTGGAGCAGCCATAAACTACACAGGTTCATCTCGATGTTCTGGGCATCTTTGTAATGTTAGTGTTAGTAAAAAAGCAGGTAAAGGAGTAAAGTTTGAGGCAAACTAACATCAGTCACTCTGCCGTTCACTGTAGTGGAGAGGTGCGCCTGGTGAGGGTTTTACCCCCGCAGCTACGTCGAGTCCGCCTACAGGAAATACGTAGGCTGCGACCATGAGACCCGCTACGGAATCGGTCTATAGGATAGCTTTCAGCTCCTTCCTCATCCTTCCCAGAATGTCCAGTGCATGTACTGTATATCCATTGGTTCCATTTGGTACAGCAGGAACCAACTTGGCTGCAGGGATGCATTTAGTTATTTATTTGAATATGCATAAATTAGGTAGTGTTTTAGGTAGTGTTTACAAAGCGTATAGGCTCCTCACCATATATTTTTGTATGATCTCTTTAGATATATAGACAATTTAAAGTAATGAAACAGAGACTTAGAGACACCTGTGAATCAATTCTATAAAACAAATGGAGTACCACCTGCACCACCACATGAACAATAAAATAATTAATTTCCCTCTCCATTACTCTAGGCTTATTGAGGGGAACCTTGCATGAAAGGGCATTTCCAGGAGTCAAGAAGAATGACCGTTGGCCTGGGAATGCATTTATTTTATTTTATTTGTTGTGCACTTTTCGCTGAGGTAAATCTGTAAAGTGCTACAGGGGCTATGGGGTGAATAATAACGTAGAGCTTGAGTTCATTTAACACACCAACACTGAGGTGCACTGCTGGAATTGCTTGTTGAGCATCTTATTGGGCAGACTTTGATTACACTTCTGGCCAACTTAAACAAGTGTTAGAGGGGGGGCCATAAAAAAAACGTCCTGTTGGAATTAGGAATGCATGGAACCATCCATAATGCATTATGCCCATTGCTGAAATGGAGCATGGATTCTCATTCTCAGCTAGCCTTCTTTCGATTGGTATGGGCTTGGAATTCTTCTTTTTTGAGGGATTAGTGTAGATCTTCGTCTTACACAAACATTAAATTCCCATTGACAATGAATGGAAATGTACGTCATATGTGTCTCACAGTCTTTGAGCAATGTTACGTCATAATGATGTACGATGATGAGAGCGCCCCTCACTTCACACAGGTGTGATTTATTTTTTTATAGTTTTAATTATTTATAAGGCATCAATCTTTTTTTGATTTTCAGCTTATTAGTGTAGACTTTCGTCTTACACAAACATTAACCCATTTTTGGCAGGAACCCGTTTTGGTGTTAGCATCACGTTATGCTTTAGCTATTGAAAAATAGCAGATCTACAAGCTTGTAGGTCTATGAGCTTGTAGGCTTGTAGGTCTACGAGCTTGTAGGTCTGCTATTTTTGAAAAATGGAAGAACGACATAGAAACATAGCTTTTTCAGAAAACTGTCAGGATGTAGAAGACATTTTTTTAATCTGATCTCAGGTCTAAATGGGTTAAATTCCCATTGACAATGAATGGAGAATTCACGTCATATGTGGACGAGCAAATCGGTTATTTCTGTCATTAATTTCCGATTGACAATGAATGGAGAAATTACGTCTAACCTCATGATGTACGACAAGAGCGCCCCTCACTTCACACGGGTGTGATTATTTTCTCCTAGTACTGCATTAGAGGATTTTTCCTGGAGTCCAGCCCAAACAGATGCTCTGTGTGTGCAAGCTGAACAGAGAGCTCCCAACGCAGAGGTAAACTGGGGTAATCGCTCAGGGTGAACGCTATAAAGCTACTCATCAGCAAAAGAGTAGTGTCCTCACCTCGGAACAGCAACCTGCTGTGTTCAGGTCAAGCTTTTCAAGAAAATTACAATGGAGAGTGATCCTCTATCAACCAGAGAGAGCAAACTGCATCTGCCCTTGGTTTGGGAGGCCATTGCTTTATTGTATTAGGCTAACTGTTACTTACTACAGAATGTCCAAAATCTGCTATAATATGCCAAACAATTCCACTGACTATACTACAGTATAGTACACCCTAGACACTATATTATGAGTGTACACATAAACATAAGTAAACGCACACACGCGCACGCGCACACACACACACACGCGCACGCGCACGAGCACACACACACACACACACACACACACACACACACACACACACACACACACACACACACACACACACACACACACACACACACACACACACACACACACACACACACACACACACAGGCTTTGAGACACCCAAGTGCTTCCTAGCAGTCAGTCTGTTACTATAGGGTCAAGCACCTGCTGTCATGTCTGCTTCCTGCAGGGATGGGAGAGTCAGCTCCTCACTGCACTCAGCTGACCTTAATTCTCCTTATTGTCTCCACCAGGCCAAAGGCACGGGGTCACGGGGTCATATAGTATTTGCACCTTGTCCGTCCATCAGTCCATGTGTCCGCGTCAGCCTAGCTGTGGACACACACTCTCTGGATGGCCCAGTTGAACCTCTGCCCCAATTGGGCCTGTTATATAGTAGCACCACTAGGAGGAGGCCGAGTTTAGCTAAACATTGTTTGACGGTACACATCTACAGAATTTGTCCAATAACATTGCGCAAATCGGATAAAAATGGGACCCAGTGCCTCCCTGCTTGGCACTCAGCATCAAGGGTTGGATTGGGGGTAAGTCCCTCCCTGCGACATACTCACTTGACTCAAGACCAAACAATGCACACCCACAACAAAATAATGTTCCTGACCGAGGAGCATTTTTTCAAGTGCACAGACAGTAATGTTGTGTATACAGTATATCCTGTAATGATGCCCCATTGCCCCTATACCAGAAAGTATAGCGCATCAATATATCTTGACTTGACTTGGGAAATGCTATTAATGTATTCCATGTTCTCCTCTCCTATAATGTGCACTATTGCTTATCACTAGTGGCCTATATAATTGTGGCATCAGTGCATTTTGTGGTGCTGGTCATTTTAACCACTTAAATAAAAGCTTATAAAGCCAATTTTCTTATTTGACTGCGGTCCCCAGGGCTGGGATGCTAGCTCCTTTTTTTTTTTTTTTTTTTTTTTTTACCTTAACACCAACTCTCTTCAGCTTGCACATCTGTTATTCTCACCCTTTCAGAATAGGGACTCTAGCGTTCTAAGTGTTACTGTAAACTGCGTGCTTATAAACATAATGTCCCTTGTTCTGTATTGCCATGACATCACCAGGCATTCTTGTTAAAAATTGATAGGCTGTGGTGGGCCTGCCTCGACCATCATTGGAGCCTCATGGATGGTGCTATGCCACTGCCTGTCACCCCCAACCAATCTGTTGGGCGGGAACCCCTTTTGGTGTTTTAACTATATAAGCATTATATAATACTTTAGCTATTGAAAAATAGCAGATCTACAAGCTCGTAGCGCGCCACCGAGTGGCGCGCTACGAGCTTGTAGGTCTGCTATTTTTTTTCTTTTTTCTTCAAAATCTTTTTATTCAAGTTTTTGTGACAAGCCCAGGGGCAAGTATTAAACAGAACAAATGGACCCCAGGTCTTGTAAAACTTTTTTTCAGAGCCGGCAATTGAAAACCTTAACATCTCCAACTCGAGACAGGACATTATATCACGAAGCCACTGACGGAGCACGGGCGGGGCAGCATCCTTCCATTTGAGCAGAATGGCACGCCTAGCGAGCAATAAGGCAAAGTCGACCATACGACACTCTATGCGTGTTAGAGGAAGGTCATCCCTTCCAGCAGTGCCAAGGAGAGCCATTAAGGGATCTGGGTCTAGATTTTGGTGTAGAATCATGTTGGATAGAGTATTGAACACATTCCCCCAAAATGCTTGTAATTTTGGACACATCCAATACTGATGGATCAAAGTTGCATCACCGCTCTTGCACGTCAGGATAAATACTAGCCAGTTTAGCCTTAGACATATGAGCTCTATGTACTATTTTAAACTGCACTAAGCAATGTCGTGCACAAAGAAGCCCATACTTCATCAGACAGTGTGAGCCCCAGATCATGTTCCCAGTCGGCCTTTATCTTAAGGTCTGCTATTTTTGAGTGGTGCAACCACTCCTACAACCAGCAATGTCCGTTTACCTGTGTACCTGTGTAAGCACGAGTATGTGACTTATTTATACCAGTAGGGGGCGCCAGAAACAGAGAGGGGTAGTGCTGTGTCTCTAATGAGAGAGAGAGAGAGAGAGAGAGAGAGAGAGAGAGAGAGAGTGTGACATAAATTATCGTCTAGTGAGTGTATAAAAGATCCAATCGTAATCCCTCCGATCTGCTCGGGGCCGCTCACAGTGCGATCGTGATCGGCCCGATCAACATCAAGAATGTTTGATATTTTGCTCTGCCCCGCTCCGATTATCCTGTAGTGTGTGGTGCTATCAGATTTCAGATTGAAAATAAATCGGCTAGTGTAAGGCCGCCTTAAGATTGTTGTTGAATGTTCCAGTTTGTCAGCAGTCAATGTTTAAATGTTTCTGAATTCCGATGTTCCTCCTAGTCTCGTGGAAGCCTCTTACGTGTTCCTTCCTTGTTGCATCCTTGTTGCATGCGAAACTGTGTTGGACTTAAGTCTGTAACTCTGCCTCAATCTCTCCACCTGCCTTGCTTGCCATGACAGGTGTCAACAAACAGGTCAGATGGCTCCCTCTCTCTCTATTGACTTCTATTCTGTGCAGATAACAGATGCAATAGATACACCCATACAGTCGACTGATGCAACCCATCAACAGCTACAGTAACGTTAAAGCAGGGGTGGGCAACTGGCGGCCCGGGGGCCACATGCGGCCCCCACCTTCACTTAATGCGGCCTGCATGTTAATATCAGAATACTGATATAGTATTGATTTCAGCTGTTACAATTCCAAACCCAATTCCAATTCCAAAGCGTAAAATGTGTTGTGTAATCATTAGATTAAATAAATTCCACTAGACGAACAAGCATTAATTCCCCCCATTGTTCCAGGCCTGTGCCATAAAATAATGCAAAGAACCTTTAAAACATATTAATAATATTAATAATAATAATAATTATTATTATTATTATTATTATTATTATTTAAAACATATTGTTATCACATGCCCCAGACATACAGAAAGATGGAGTCGAGGTAGGGCATGACTCTTGGTGTTCTATTTAACACACCTTTCTAGTATCTTTTAAAATAATTAAATCATATTTTCACAGGCAAATGCCAATAAGGTCTGAACCTTTCATATCAACATGTGTCAGCTAACAGACTTCTAAAGCTGCTAAAAGCACCCCAATTAGTGCAAAATACTAGAGCTTAGAGCTTTATTATTATTTATTTATTATGCAGCAAGGACAGAGCACTTAACCCCACAAAAGCCCTGCGTGCAAAGATTATTGTAGCATTAAAACCTTAAAACTATGAACTAAAACTTTCAACTGTTTCAAAATGTGCCTTCTATCGTTTCCCTATCGTTTCCCTGAATGTGGATGGATTTACATTTTGTGAAACACAAAGAAGGCCTTCCACATTAGTCTTTTGCCAACTGTTAAACAATGAGGTCGATCTGTATTGGAATTATATAATGCAGGCATTCCGTTTGAGTCAATGGGTTCAGAAATGGTTGTTTAAATGTTTTCCTACAGTTCCAGACACACTGTGGTTCTGTTTTAAACAATGACAACAATGCACAATTACAAGAGTGGATGCATATACACATAAACAAGGAAAATGCCTTTCATGGGCCACCCACTCAGCAAATGTAAACATCGTTGAATCTTCATGCGACAGTTTGGAGCAAGAAATGCAAATAAGATTTCCACTTCTTTCTGCCCCTTCTTTCTGATTCCACACGACACACTAGCTCACGATGTAACATGATTTATTCGGAAGTCAGATCGGCCCTATGCTCCTCATTCATTGAACAGTTAAAATAAAATATCATTTATCCTTTAAAAGACAACATTTCTAATATTATATTCCAAGTGCAATTGTCATTCATCTGCTCTAAGGTAAGGTAACACATTCGCACCGTCATATCGATCCTCTTACATTCATGCAGACATAGGTTTAAATTAAATTAAACAAAGGTCATATGCTCATATCGCTAACCTATTGACCTATTGAGTTGGCCTTGGTGTTTTGCAAATTAAATTATGTTAAAGCTTGTGTGACGTGAAAGAAATGGATACAGTGAGAACATTTTAAATATGCTTTTAATCTTTTAAAGTGGTTAGCAATGAAACAATAAAATATCGAGTGGTGGTGTGTCTTCTCACCAATCGACTACAACGTTCCAGGCTGCAGACAATAACCCTTTTGGCATGTTTGACCATCAGCTCCATGTACCGTCTGTGTGCTAGATGATAAACCCGTTTTTGATGACGTCCTCCGGGACCTGGAGAGATGAATGGCAGGCAGCTCTGGGCCTGTGAGATCCTCCAGCCTTGTGCTGACATATTTTCATGTTCAAAGCTCAGAAGGGCTAGAGGAACTGACGCTTTCACTACCATGCAAATGCATAACCTTTAGTGCCACTCAATGACGTTGTAAATAAAGAACGGCATAGCAGCGAATAAGCAGCAGCCAAAGAGGCTCAGGAAAGTATTGCAAGTCAAGCCGCCACTCGTCACTTAATTTCTTTAAGTCGAAAGATAATTGCCAATGTCTACCCTGTCTGGTTTCCTCATCAAATGCTGTACAGTATGTTGAAACAAACAGTCACTCATTTGACCCATCCATCACGTAATCACAATTGTTGTTTCTCTTTAAAAAAATAATCTTGTGGTCTATATCATATATCATATATGCCACTGTGTACACTACAGTATCATTATTGTCTGCGGCTAGGCTTGGAAGCAGATGAATTGAGGGCATTGTAAATAATATACAATTGGGAACGTGCAGGCTTTCATCCCCCCACAGGCTACTCTAAACTAGTTTGAGCACATCCGCAAGCTACAGTATAGTCACAGTGTGCATGTCGACAGAGAGGACGGGGCCTACTGAGGGTTGAGTCTTCTAACGGCGTGGTGAAGAGTGGCCTCCCCTGCCGATCAGTATGCTGAGCGTGTGAGAAGCTTGAGTGGAGACTGACTGCCACTCAGAGCACTGTATTGACTGCTCTGACAATGTCATAGAGCATCAGGTTGATATATGTGATCTTTATGAATACTGCTGAGAAGAATTTGAACCACCAAGTTAATATAGCATGTGTTTTTTAATTCTGCATCGATTCGAGACATACATGGTGTAGCATTTGACACAAACACTGTTGGGGTCGTTCATTAATGCTGTTGGTCTACATGTACGTAGCCTCAGGCAGCTTGAATTATTATTGCTTTCCATGCCACTTCCGACCCAGAAGTGACTGCCCTCCATTTGGGCTCCAGGCTCGCTCACGGCCATGATCTGCCGCCCAGACTTTTCATAGCGTGACCTCAAATTAATGTTTTGTCAAGCTCTAAACATACAAACACCTCTATCTCAATCTGAGCCATAAAATGCTTTAGTTCACGTGCGTGCACAAGGAGATTTTGGATATTCGTTGACTACACACCATGGGAGCTACCGGAGGCTAATGATGGCTGCAAAAAACAGATAACAAATAAAATACTATTAATTCTGGATTACATTAAACAAACCCGAGAGATCTCGTGTTGGCAAAGGCGGTTGCAAGCACGAATCCCGAGACTTCGAGTGTGTTGCAAATATTGTGTTGAAATAGGCCTACATGCTGTATACCTACTTATTTTTCAAAGTCAAAACAAACAAGCAAAGAAATGTCAATAAATATGGCAGGGGAGGGGAGGCGCGCTCATATAGGTTGATTAACCAATAGGGACCCGTTGTTGACGTTTCCATAGCTAGTTTGATCCACCCCTTCATGCCCAGAAAAGCACAGGATTCTTTCTGGAAGTAGGGTGGATTTTCAGACTTCTTTTTTTCCTCTATAATTTATATCCCACGATTTTGCAACCCATTTTTTCACCCAGTGTCAATTATCTAATGTAATCCTGGGAGCTACACTTCCAGAGTTTCCCCGGCCGGACGTATCGCGTGGAAGGAACACGTTATTCCGACCAGTTCCTTTGCCCTCCATCAGGCGCCCCGGCTGGCCAGGGAGTTTAGAGACCAGGATTACTGCATGTTTTTGTGAGGGTACCTACCCTAGGGGACACGGGGAGAACATGTGAGGGTACCTACCCCAGGGGACACGGGGAGAACATGTGAGGGTACCTACCCTAGGGGACACGGGGAGAACATGTCAGGGTACCTACCCTAGGGGACACGGGGAGAACATGTGAGGGTACCTACCCTAGGGGACACGGGGAGAACATGTGAGGGTACCTACCCTAGGGGACACGGGGAGAACATGTCAGGGTACCTACCCTAGGGGACACGGGGAGAACATGCAAACTCCACACAGAAAGGCCCTTTCGCCAACCCTGCGTCGGGTATGGGCACTGATGACGCGGAGGAGAGAACATGCCTCCAGCGCCCACAGCGGGAATCGAACCCAGGACCTTCTAGCAGTGAGGCGACAGCACTATACCGACTGTGCCACCGTTCCACCGTGCTTCAGACTTATTTTTGTAATTATTATTTTTTCAATTGTATAACATACAACCTCACAGACCGTACAGACAATACATGCCAAAGGGAAAAAATTACTCAAATATAAGTCAAAACACCATATAAAACTACAAAAACAAATCACATGAAATTTGCATTTCCCTATCCTGTCTCAATAGCCTTATACTGTACAGTAGATCTCTTTCAATATGTCCCTGAAATGTAATTCAGTCATGGAGCCTCAAACTCAGGGGTATATTCAATTGTTGTGTCTGGGAATGAGAACAGTCAGCGTCAGCCTGCTCTCTAAAGAGGTCTCAGGTGGTTCCTCTTAGCTTGGCTTACCATCTGCACATTGCTGCTACTGGCTCTACCCAGAGGCAGAAACCAGCCATATCAAACGCATTCACCCTGCTATAGTTGGTGCTTTAACCCATTTTGACCTGGGAACGATTCTACAAATGTCTTCTAAATCTAATCTAAATCTAAAACCCTATGTTTCTATGTCAGTCGTTCTCAAACATGTGAAGGACCCCAAATATGATATGTAATAGACATAGACCCCCCCCCCCCACCCAGAAGCAAAGATTTGAGTTAAAAACACACTTGAAAACACATTTTCACGATTTTTCAAAAATAGCAGACCTACAAGCTCGTAGATCTTGTAGATCTGCTATTTTTCAATGGCTAAAGTATAACAATGCTAAAAAACACCAAAAGGGGTTCCCTTCCCGCCCAAAATGGATTAAAATGAAATGTTTGACTGCCACACGACGCTGATATTTGTGTGTCACTCCCTTGTGTAGCGTGACTACGTGGTCCACCAGCCTGTCCTTAAGCCAATTATAATAGCCTTCATTGTTTTCTCCCATGCCAATTGATTGCAAATGCACGCAAGTGCACACCAACGTAATATAATACATTCAAGGCACACATCAGCAAATATATATTGTTGAGTCTCGCCACAGTACCAACAGAATAAGGGGCGCGTTCCTATGGCAACCAGACAAACGCCGGCCGCGCCGACGCGCTCCGCCCACGGACGTGTCATAGACGCCGTCTACTACCCCAGAGCGATCCTAAACCAGCTGCGCCTAATCCGGCCGCCGCCCGTATTAGCAATCAACGACAGTCGCAATCACTCCAAGACGCTCGGGCAGCGTATGCCGACAACTTGGCTCTGGATGGTAAGTCCACACTTCTCTCACTAATGGATCCAGCAACACAAACTAAACGTACTGTTTGATTGTTTGTACCGCCACTCAAATCTGTCTTGTATTCCGCTTCATCAGGCTTGTAGGAGTGGGGCTGAAAGCACACACGGGAGTGTGTGCCCCCCATAAATAAGCGACGAGTGGAAAGCCGCACATATACCTGGAAACCCACCTGACTCGGTTCGGGGTCGAGTAGCAGAAGACGGGACCCTCGTATCGACTGGCAGCCCACCGCACGTTAAGGTCACAGTAAGACAACTGTTCTCTCACTATCACACGTTTGGCTAAGAAGAGGCACTTACCGATGCTTGAGAAGCTAAGGATAATAAGAAGAATTGTGAATGAAGAAAAGCACCTTGTTGATGTTTACTGAAGAGAAGACATATAGTTAACTGTGTCACGTTAACCCTGAAGACTGTGAAAGAAGAAGACCTTGTTGATGTTTATCAAAGAAAGCATATTCTAGCTAAAGTGTCACCTTAACCCTTTGAACGAAGACAGGCCGTTTGTGTTCAGTTAAACCCTTAAAAGACTTTAAGTTGGCGAGAGCCCCGCCTCACTCCGGTGAAAGAAGACCGAGACTGTGATTAGAAATACAGTGCTCTTTTCTGTTAACCCACTGGCCGCCTTTGACGTACCTCTACGGCAACCCCAGTATATAGAGAGAAATCAGAGTATAAATGCTTGTGTACCTACCTGTTGGCCGAGCCTAAGGGGCCCTAGGTTACATACTCACCCGGTCCCGAACCAAGTACTTTTACTCTGATTACTCGCCCAAATGTATCCGAGTACTTAGTAGTCTCAGGCCCCAACCCTGTACTTACCTTGTGCTCTGACCGTTGCTAACCACCCCTCTCATCCTCTGCAGTGACGTATCCATCCTAGGGGACCGGACTTCAAGAAAGAATGTTGTCTGATGAATTCTGATGTGAAACTGACTTTTGTTTGACCTGATCTGAAATAAAAACACGCCACCGTGTGTCTAACCCCTGATACTGCATTCTGAGTCCTGATTCCCACCCGACCTCCCACAATATATATATATATATATATATATATATAGAGAGAGAGAGAGAGAATTCACATGACTCTTGGGCAAATTATAGACATTCCATAACATGCTTCCCGTAATTGTTTTTAAAAACCTGACATATTATTTAATTTAGAGTGATGTGGAAAGTGTTGACAGATTGTCAAGTGTCTTGTCATTATAAACCGTTATATTGCAAAGCAGCTCTCACTGATTAAGCAAAACCATCAATGATACAAGGACAATCCACAGGTCTTAACATGGATGCTGACATTTCAGACTGTATAGGGCCCTACTGCATGCATTCTTACTGGTTCAACTTGTTTTGTGTCAAACAGTTTCAGCGAGAAGATTGGCAGTGATGGTAGCCTTGGGGTGCCGAGCGGAATCCACAGTTTAGTGAATGCGTCTCTTTAAAAAGCTGGAGGATGGCTTACCGCACCACGACAGTGAGTGTGAAGTAGGAGGTAGAAGATAAAGAATTTAATCTTGTTTGCCTAAAGCCTCCTCTTTCTGAATAACATTATGGTTTGGCATACTTTGTCATGGCATTTTAAATTGGCATGTTATGTGAATCAGGCGTGTTGAGGAACATTTCACAGTTATCTCTGCTTTGAGAGAAAGCTGACAATTTGGCATTAGGTATTCTGCCAAAGTGCTGCATGTATTTATCTCTTCTAATGACCTTAAGAGTATGGATATCACCAGCATACTAATCACCCCAGAGTGCTTTGTTCCTATTTTGAATTCAAACGGCACAGTAGATAAGCACTACAACTATAAAGATAAGGCCTGTTCTTTTCTGTACTTAGCTGAAAACCTTAGCTCCGTTTCAACGTGATTCATATCATAATTTTGCGAGTTATTGCAATAATGAATGATGATGATAATAACAATGCCCACTGAACCGAGTCATTTCTTTTGTAATCACATACTGCAGGTGAAATCAAATTATTGCAGTGTGACATAATGCAAAAGAATTAAGTCTGCTCACTGGGTCATGTTCCAAGGCTTAATCCATTTTTGGCGGGAACCCCTTTTGGTGTTAGCACTATGTTATGCTTTAGCTATTGAAAAATAGCAGATCTACAAGCTCATATCTATGAACTTGTAGGTCTGCTATTTAAAAAAAATCGAAGAACGAATGACAGAAACATAGCTTTTTCAGAAAACTGTCAGGATGTAGAAGACATTTTTAGAATCTGATCTCAGTGTGGATGGGTAAAACATGTATTGGTTCCTTACACCACTTCATTGCTTTCTGGATTCTGACCTCAGCCCAGGATTTTACTGAGTGGATGCGTGTGCTTTGTTGGTTTGTTTCAGTGTGACATAATGACCAACAATATCTTAGCAGAAGCTGAGAAGCTAGCTTGGTGTTATTTGCATAATGGGTAGAAACATAAATATTTTATGATCATTGTTGGGGCCGAGTGTAGCAGAAACCAGGCAGGCAACCACCTTATAGACAGTGGGAAGGGACACTAGTTCTCTCAACATTATCATTAACACAGAACACACATGTTGCCTGAAATAGACTTATACTGTAGATGTAAGGAAACAACAGGGGGACAGGTAAAGTCATTCTTTTTGCATAAATATTTATACCCAATTAAAATTGTCCCTCAGCAACTAAACATTTTAGAGCTGGCCTTGTTTCTGCTTGGCTAATTAGACTAAATATTTAAACAGTATTTCTGTTAGCTCTGACTTCTTCACTATGTTATATATAGTTAGAACAAACAAAAACAAAAAATAAGTGAAGCTTGCCAACCTCAGCCTGACCTGATATGTCCCTGCGTGTTTAGAAAACCACTTAATAATGACTCATGTAAAACTGTCTCTCTGATGAGTCTTTTTTAATATGTTTCCTGTCAGAGTGATTGGTCTCTCTGTATATACATGTTTTCATTTGTGCTCTGGGCATTGCATTGCACTTGTTACATTAGTTCAGGTAGAAGTTCTCCCGCAGTCATACAACAACTGCCATAAACAAAAGTGACACTCTATACACAAAGACAATATACACCGACACAAAGATCCATAAAGAGCCGTGGTGCAGAAAGCAATTTCGGCAAAATATGTATGGACCTAAAAGCATATTATAGTAGCTATTGACACAAGGGTTCACATGAAGACACTGCAGCCCCCTCCCCGCCTGGCATCTATTATTCATGCATTTTAGTGGTGCAATAAGCGGTTTACAGATTTAGGGCTGCCAATCATTGGCTTTCTTTAAGTGGTCTGCCCCACTCATTGAGTTGGAGATATATGGGGGAGGTGGGGAGTTCCATCACTCCTCTTCTCTTCCCCTAAAAGGCTCTGACACATCTCCCCAGAGGCCTAGCAGGCCAGCCTGCTTCTGTCTGTACACAACCTAATGGCTGCTGTCACTGCACAGCCCAGCGCCATGATAGCTTGCTCTGCAACGGCCCCAATTACAACCTTCTATGGACAGATTCTATATACTGTACATATTCATTACACCCTCAAATCCTGTGCGTGTTCATTTGACTTTGAGCAGATACAAATGTTAACCCTCAGAGTGTAAACCTATGGTGTCATTGGTCAGAAGTCTTATTATTCAACTCATGCATGGTGAATCGGTGATAGATCGGTGATTGAATCAATATTGATTAGTTATGGATAATTTAGTTATGACATCCTAGGCTATTTTAGCTTATCATCTTAGACTGACTACCCCTTTTCCATTTATATGGTTTGCATGCATTGTTGTCTCCACCAGGCCGAAGGCATGGGGATTGGGGAGAGAGTATGTTTTGCACTCCGTGCGTGTGTGTGTGTGTGTGTGTGTGTGTGTGTGTGTGTGTGTGTGTGTGTGTGTGTGTGTGTGTGTGTGTGTGTGTGTCCGCGTGTGAGACCGTCCATCGTCCGTCTGTTACCAGCTAATCTCCGTTAACCAAGTCGATGCCAAATTTTGCACACACACTCCCTGGATGTCAACGATGTATTAGGATGTTGATATTCATTCATCAGCCAACACTCCCCACTAACAGGTAGTACCCCCCTCTCCAGAGAGGACGTATAGGGCCTTAGTCCTACTCCTCCCAGCCAACACTCCCCACAGGTAGTTGGCTGACAGGAAAAATGACGAGCCCAAATCATTTTGGCACTACAGCGCCGGAACCGCGGTAAAATAGGAGTATGAATCGGCCCTAAGAATCCTATCGGATATAACGTGAGTGCTGGTATTCCTTTCTATGAACTGCTTTTCACCCAGACAATTATGTTTACGTGATTTTCATAATATTGCTGATGTCTGAGGTGGGTGCAGGGACCTTGGGTTTTGCCCTCCACCCGTGATCTACAGACAGCATAATTCATTACTCACCTAGCCTCGATACCCAGGCTTTCATTTCGTCTGCGCGAAAGATGAAAGCCTGGAAAAAGCCGTGGGCTGAACCAGTCTAAAAGTGGGAGTCAACCCTTCCGCGTAGGCGTCGCTCTAAATGATGTGACGTAGCGCTGCACTAGGGGGGAGAGGAGGGGCCGGGGGTGACGGACAGATCGATGAGATCCAATCAGGGTGCGCGCCTTTCTGAGACGCGACCCTCCCATCTAGGCCAGAAATGTCTCTGCTTAGGTCAGGCTATTACTCACCTAGAATTTGATTGTATAACATTCAGATGTATTGAGAAGAAGACATTTCTAATGTAATATTTAATATGTTTAGTAATTATGGAGACAAGTTAGCCGTGGTATAAGCAGGAGGACAATGCACTGTGAACAAGCCAGTTATTAGAAATTAACCACACTTCAGGCAGATTAACAGCCCTCACCTTCACATTAAGCCATAGCAATATTTTATTTTCTTTATTTTCCCCCCCCTTCATAACGAAGTGCATTAACCTTACATATTCAACTGTGATATGTAAGACCTTTCATTTGTCCATACTAATCAGCGACAGTCACTTTAATGGTCTAGTTTGAAAGAAAGCATTCAGGCAATTAATTCCTTTCACCATAATGAATCACTAAAATGCATTACTTCTGTCTTGGCCACAGGGTACTAATTAGTTTCCATATGTAGGATATTCATGCTTTTCTTTCAGTCTGTCTTCCATGTACGTATAGTATAAACTGTTGTTCAAAGATAAATCACCCCAATTAATGAACACTTTCCCGGCAAACAGAAAAGGTCCATTCCCTGAGAGAAAGTTGTATACGCACCCCTATAGGCCATGTCTAACATGTCTGTCTACAGTAACACATCAGTGGTGTACAATAGGCTCCATGCACAGCAGTCATATTGGAAATAATTGGGCCTATATATTCTCCCTTACTCCCTTCACAGAATTACCAATGACACTAAATAGCTTCTATAGTAAAACAGAGTCAGAGTGCTGATATCGTGCATGTTGGCTCACTGAAATACTGCTACACCTGTGGATCTAAACGTTGGGTTCCTCATGGTTCCTTGAGGGGGTTCCAAACGGCCTCTCATGAGTGTACTGTGTATCTCTAGGGGTCCTTGAGGGGGTTCCAAACGGCCTCTCATGAGTGTACTGTGTATCTCTAGGGGTCCTTGAGGGGGTTCCAAACGGCCTCTCATGAGTGTACTGTGTATCTCTAGGGGTCCTTGAGGGGGTTCCAAACGGCCTCTCATGAGTGTACTGTGTATCTCTAGGGGTCCTTGAGGGGGTTCCAAACGGCCTCTCATGAGTGTGTATCTCTAGGGGTCCTTGAGGGGGTTCAAAACGGCCTCATGAGTGTGTATCTCTAGGGGTCCTTGAGGGGGTTCCAAACGGCCTCTCATGAGTGTGTATCTCTAGGGATCCTTGAGGGGGTTCCAAACGGCCTCTCATGAGTGTGTATCTCTAGGGGTCCTTGAGGGGGTTCCAAACGGCCTCTCATGAGTGTGTATAGGGGTCCTTGAGGGGGTTCCAAACGGCCTCTCATGAGTGTGTATCTCTAGGGGTCCTTGAGGGGGTTCCAAACGGCCTCTCATGAGTGTGTATCTCTAGGGGTCCTTGAGGGGGTTCCAAACGGCCTCTCATGAGTGTGTATCTATAGGGGTCCTTGAGGGGGTTCCAAACGGCCTCTCATGAGTGTGTATAGGGGTCCTTGAGGGGGTTCCAAACGGCCTCTCATGAGTGTGTATCTCTAGGGGTCCTTGAGGGGGTTCCAAATGGTCTCTCATGAGTGTGTATAGGGGTCCTTGAGGGGGTTCCAAACGGCCTCTCATGAGTGTGTATCTCTAGGGGTCCTTGGAATTAAAAAGTTTGGGAACCACTGTGCTACACTAAATGGGACAGAGCCTTCATTCGAATCATTGGCCAGCTGTGAAGGAAGGAAAATCTTTCTTTCCAATGAGGCTGCTGCATGTCTATAGAGCCAATTAGGCCATAATGGTAAATGGTGCATTTATATAGCGCCTTTATCCAAAGGCGAGACCACAGCATGTATGATTCACATAATTGTTCATGTGAATTAAACCATTCTGTGACTCTCTCTGTGGCCTGTTCCAACCACGTAGAGTCTGTGGGGGCCACGGGGCCACAGCCCCCATGAAGACTCCCAGTGCCCCTTTAGGCCCCCATGAAGATTTTCGTGGACATTTTACATTTACATTACATATTTTCTGGGAATTCCAAGCATTTTGGACCTCTCCGCCGGCAATATGAGAATCCCATCGTCAAATATTCAGGAAAACAGCGCTTCCCCTGTTGTTCCTCAACTGTTGCGAGGCAACAGTCTGTCTTGAGAGACTACTCCACCGGCCGTCCAAGAGGTGTTAAAAAGTACTCAAATGCTAATCGGGTTTCTTTTGTTTTCACCTAGCCAGATGTCCACAACATCAAAGCGTGTCAGAATTTCATGGTAGTTGTTCTGGAGTCGTGACATAATAACACTGATCAAGAATTCACCAAAGAGACCTAACCCTACACAGACTAGTGAGACTACACACTGACTCGAGAAAATACCCATATCGTCCAAAATAGGCTGATCAGTCGTTGTCTGTGTATAGGCTAATTCATTGGTAAAAGTATGCTAAAATAACTCATTTTTAGACCATTTGGGAAATAAATAAATAAATAAATCTGCGGCGGCGACCTAGCTCCGCTCGGCCGCGACAGCCCCCCCCCAACGCAATTTTGTAGCCTACCCAAAGGTAAAACGCACCCGCCGCCTATATATCTCTCTCTCCCTCCGTATCTCTCTATATCTCCCTCTCCCTCCCTCTCTCTCTCTCTCTCTCTCTCTCTCTCTCTCTCTCTCTCTCTCTCTCTCTCTCTCTCATAATAATAATAATAATATAGTCCTGAAAGTCCTCACCTTGGCTTGGACATTGGCCTATAGAAGCTGCTTTAAAAGTACCAGCGAAAACAACAACTTATTTTTTCCCGCGCTGCGGCGGGGGACGGGGGGTGCGGGGAGGCGGGGCTGCGGGGGGGGGGGGGGGGGGGGGGGGGAGACGGACCGCCTTGAGGATTGATCAAACTCTTCGGCTCTGGCCTGTTCTATCCTGACGTCTCCCATCAGGATAGAAACGTTTAATATAAATATGTGACCACTCAGAATAACGTCTTTTGTGGTGACCTTTCCCTTTAAGGGAACTTAAGGGTAAGGCGTAGGGGGCTCAATCATTCACCATTTAAATAAGTGCTTTGACAGTCATTCAGATAAAAGCGAGATCATTTCCGGGAGTCGGGAGGATGGATCGCGGCGTGCGTCGTCGCCAGCAAAGCACTTGCCAGAACACATGCAAGCCTTCATCCATATGTTGAATATGTGATGCGGGCAGCAAGGCAAGCGGGGAAAACTTTTATTGGCTTTTATTAACTATGGTTCCCATGCGTTGTTTGGTCGTATTGCAGTTGTGCATGTCACAAAAAGGGCGAGGCTTGATTTCATATAGGGCGTGCCAGATTGATTTCAGCCGTCACATTTATCACTGCTAGGAATGAAATTAAGGAAGGATCAGCTGTTTGCGATCACTTTATAAATGCCCTGGCGACGTGAGTGTATACTACAAAACCTACACTCGAATTTGGGGCAGATTTTACACTCAATTGATAAATGAGGGCCGTCTTCTACAATCACAGAAGGTGTTCTGCAAGTGGTTTTCAACTGGGGGGGCTGGCAATAAATAGAGTACAGTACAACATTCTATAAATGTCTGTCTGTCAGTCTCTTTGCACAGCACTGATGTAGTGATGTTTCAGAGTGCTCCCCAAAACTTTAGTTGCGTTCATGTAACTGTCAAATCCACCCTACTCTACAGTTCAGAAACCTGGAATCCACCCTACTCTACAGTTCAGAAACCTGGAAAATAACTACTAACATACTCAACAAAATACAAACATTCTTCAACCGCTGTCTCTGACGTCTACTAGGAATCTACTGGCCCAACACCATATCCAATGTGGGACCAAGACACTATAGAAACACAGACCAGGAGGAGGGAAATGGACATGGATAGGACACACACTGCGAAGACATAACAAATTAATAACAAAACATTCACTAGCATGGAACCCGCAGAGGAGGAAGAGAGGAAGGCCTAGAGCCACCTGGAGAAGAACCACAGAGCAGGAGATGAAGGCGCAAGGGGCTGTCATGGCAACGACTGGAGCAGAGCGCACAAGACCGAAGGGGATGGAGGAGTCTCATTGATGGCCTACGCCCTACAGTATGTTCCTCAGGGAATTTAAAGGCCTAAGTACCAGGTGGTATAATGATCCTGCTGTGAAACAATGGTTTAATTTGGTTTATTTATTTAGACAAGCCGCACATAAGCCTTTAAACTGTGTCATTCTTCACCCGGTGTTTTTCATATAGTGCACTTCTGTGTTGACACTAGACAGTGACACCTTCCAAACAAGTCACTGTGATTGGTTGACATGGCCGTGTAAGCAAATCCCAAACAAGATTGTCCTTAAAGGGATATTTCACTTTCAAAATAACTTTTGGTCATTTTATCATCTACTCAGGCTTCTGTAAACACCCCAGACAGTTTTTAAGTTGCTCAAGTCGGTATTTAGATATTTGATATTCATTTTAGCTGCCCTGCCCCCTTCCTATACAAAGTTACAAACCCATTGTAACTTCAAATTCCATCAAAAGTACCGTTTATACGTGTGGTGGGGGGCTCAGAGTGCTCCCACTAAGGAAAGTAAGCTTTCTAATGACACAACCCGCCTTTGTTTTGGTGAGTACCAAAAACGTTCTTTTTATTTACGCTAAAGACGAGAGGCTGGTCTGCATGCATGCGAGCGGCGGAAGTTGAGAGTAACATAGCTCTAAATGCAACGCATTGGAGCTATATGGACCAGAGCTAATCCTCTCCTAAGCTAATTTTTCCCCTTTTAGCTTCCTTTATGATGAATTCCTGTTCTGTTCTTTATATATAGAAGTGTCTATTTGTACGTCTCTAAATGTTTTCATGAATTGAACATGGTGGACCCTCTTGTAAACAAGTGTAATGCTTAATTGGGTCGTCCACTCACAGTTAACAGTCTTTGTATTGAGTTTGTGCTTGAAATGTATACTGTAATTCTGCAAACTGTTAATAAATATTTCAATCAATCAAAAAAAGACTACAACCCTACTATGATATCCCTCTATTGGTTGTTGTTGACAGATTGTTCTTGCTGCTCACATTCTGCATTGACAACTGAGTTGTTCTTCTGGTTTTCCTATCACACAAAACACACGCACACAGCTTTCAACCAGTGTTGTTTTCCTCGACTAAAACTAAGATGAAAAATGTTCGTCGACTACCTTTTTTCACTAACGAAAACTAAATGGAAACTAAATGAAACTAAGCTATGATGACTAAAACTAAGACTAAATATACAGACAATTTCGTCAACAAATAAAAACTAGACTAAAATGTTAGGAAGGGCCTAGTGGACAAGAGATCTAGTGTAAGTCATTTTACACTTGTTTGCATGCTGAACCTTGTAAGCTTGTAGATCTGCTATTTTCAGCATTTGTCAAATCTGCCATTACGGCGGCATCAAGGCCCGTCAAAATGCATTTTAGTCGACTAAAATCTCATGACATTTAGTCGACTAAAACTAGACTAACACTAAAACATTCCGGGTGACTAAAATGTGACAAAAACTAAATTAACACTATTCCAAAGACTATGACTAAAACTAAAATAGAAACTTGCTGCCAAAAACAACACTGCTTTCAACCACAATTTATGACCTTATTTACGGACGTATTTCCCATTATAGTCACGTTAGTCAGTGTTCCGTTTGAAAGACAAGCCAGTTGAGTAGTCACCATCTGTGCCCCAATAATGAACTCTTTCAAAATCACTTCAGATATTTTTCTCTTGCAATCTTCATCCAGAGAATCGAGGTCAAACGGGCCTGCTCGGGAATCTGTATACATGCCAGTGAGCATGAAGGGGGTGTTCATTGCTTAATTACAAATCAGTGGAGAAACACAACAACTGCAGTCCATCTGTATG